>NC_053025.1:101594239-101690203 GCF_003073215.2 Triticum urartu | reverse complement strand
TTATTGTAAGAACTTGCTTGTTAGGCATAATTTGGATGTAATGCACATTGAGAAGAACATCTGTGACATCTTTTTAGGGACATTGCTAGATATGGATGGTAAATCAAAGGATACTCTGAAGGCCCGTCTTGATTTGCAGGACTTAAACATAAGGAAGGATCTGCATCCAAATGTCAGTAATGGAAAGTATACTTTAAATCTAGCTTGCTATAATGTGACAAAGGATGAGAAGAAAATGCTATGCAAGTTTTTGCATGGTGTAAGGATGCCCGATGGTTATGCATCAAACCTAAAAACATGTGTGGACCTCGAAGGTTGTAAGGTGTCTGGGCTCAAAACTCATGACTGCCATGTCCTCTTTCAGAAACTTCTTCCCATTTGGGTACGCAATATACTACCCAAGAAATTTTTTGTCCCATTCCTCGAGCCAAGCCTATTCTTTGCTGCGATTTATTCCAAGGAATTAAATCCTAAAGATCTAGCAAAGTTGAGTCATACAATTCCAGAAACACTCTGTCTACTTGAGATGATCCTTCCACCCCAGTTTTTTATATCATGATGCACCTTCCTATTCACCTTGCTAAAGAAGCTCGATTAGGTGGACCTGTTGCTTACCGATGCATGTATCCCGTGGAAAGATATTTGCGCACACTCAAAGGATATGTGCGGAACAAAGCTCACCCAGAAGGTTCAATTGCCGAGGGTTACATAGCTGAAGAGTGTCTAACATTTTGTAGCCGTTTTTTTGGTAACATTGATACCAAGCTTAACTGGTCAGAGCGTCATGAAGCTGCAGCTAGAGATGAAGGACCAGCTGGACTTAGTGTATTGGGCACAATTGATCACTCAAAGAAAGGTTTCACATTTGAAACACTTTCTAAGGCAGAGATGAAGCAAATTAGGCACTACATAATAACAAACTGCGAGGAATCCAACTCATGGACAGAGTAAGGATGTTTTTATTTTTAATTTTTTTCTTCATGGTACATATGCACTATTCTGAACCTACTCAACACTTTTGTTATATTGATCATCTGGATGAGCTTACAAGGGCTGGTGCTCGTGGTGTCCAGAAACGGCATAGAGACGAGTTTGTAGATTGGTTTGAGAGGCGTGTAAGAACATAATACATAGTAATTACTTATGCTCGTGTTAATAAAAATAGTTGTGGATTTTTCTAATAATTTGCACGTGTTAATACAGATCCAGCCACTTCACAAAGAAGGGAAAGTCAATGGTCTTTTGTATGCCCTATCTAGAGGACCTGACCCTCGAGCTCGTGTTTATAACCGCACCTTCATCAATGGGTTTTTCTTTAGAAATTATAGTGTAGAAAGAGATTTGAATACCGAAAAAGTGGTGTTGTTGTTAGGGGTGATGCTCGATCTAGCAACCTTGATTGGTTTGGTGTGATCAAGAAAATTATTTGTGTCGATTTTCCCTTGGAAAAGGAGGTAGTGCTTTTTCAATGTGTCTGGTTTGACGTGCCCTCTGCCAATAAAAATCAAAGCACGGGCTACAAGAAGGATGATTATGGCCATATCGATGTAGATACTACCCGACTTTGATATAGGGATGATCCCTACATACTAGGCATTCAAGCAGAACAAGTGTTCTATGTGAGAGATGTCAAGAAGATAAATTGGGCTTCTATTGTTAGATTGAAGCCGCGAGACCTATATGCCATGCCATCCGTAGGAAATGATGACGATGGAACCGAAGCTCATGCTGACTTATTTGATATTGTAGTTGGAGATACAAATGTGCCAGGCATAGATGGGGATGTCGAAAGTTGGTCTAGATCTGGCTTGGAAGGTGCGAGTGGTGATGCTTCATATATTCCGAAGATACCCGAAGTTGATCCCGCAGATGATGAGATTGAATCTGATAGCGATAGGTGTGATGATGATGAGACATATATAAATGATGGCCATGTTCCTCATTTAGTACTCGTCGAATCTGATGATGATGAGTTTTTTGTGTAGAACATTAGGATTAAGTTTTCTATAATATAGAGAGAAACAGATTTGTCCCTGATGCTTGGTGTTATATAGGTACAATTTCTAGCATTACTGTTGACTTGGCTCCTTATGACTGCATGGCAATTTAAAAACAGAGTTTCTTTTCTGGGATTTTAATCGACAGAAAGTAATGGTCAAAAGAAGAAGGGGCGAGGTGTCCTCAAAGGAATCAAGGTCGCCAAGAAGCGATTTGCCAATGGTTCCTCAAAGCTTCACATTGAATTTTCCAAAACATTGGGAGGTTCTATCGGAGAGAACTATCATTTGTTTGTGGATGACGTGGTGGTTTACATGAAAAGGAAGGCACCACTCATTGGTGTAAACAAGTGGTCTGCCATTGATTCTTCTATGAAGGATTCAATCGTTGCTGATGTCATTGTAAGTATAAGTTTGTACATAAGCATTTTTCATAGCCTCTCCAATATCTATTTATAAATAGCAGACTCCTATCATCATTCCTTTTTAGGCTAAGTGGGATTTGGAGGACACATATTCTACGAAGGGAAAAATACTAACAATTTCTAGAGAGTGCTATAGAGGATGGCGGTCAACTTTGCATTCAACATACAAAGCATACAGTACTGATGCTCAAAGAAGGGCCAATAAACCCGAGGATGTAACTCCAGAGGAGTGGGATTATATGATCAATTATTTTGGCACGGATTTAAAATATCAGGTTACTTCTGTGTACATTACTAGGTGTAGTAAGTAAATTGTACTAGTTACAACATGCCTCTTAGGTGTAGTAAGTAAATTGTATTATTTACAACATGCCTCTCATTATATTGTGTGTGGCAGGAGCTTAGCCGCAAAAATATGGAAAATCGCCAGAAGCAAAAGGCGAGTCATATAGTTGGTTCAAAATCGTACTCGTAGATTAGCTATGAGAAGGTACTCAAAAGAGTAGATGTAATGCACCTTTGTACGGTCAAATTTCAAGGTTCTCTATTTGACATATCTCTATACTTGTAGAGGGACGAGGAGACTGGGAAGGAACCAACTATTCTACAACTTTGGCAGATCACTCATACACGAAATGGATCATGGTCTAATGAAGAATCACAGACTGTTTATGTGAGAAACATTTTCAAACAAATAAATCTATCTTGTTACATTACTTATGTTGTGCAATATCATATTAACATCCTTAACAACTTAAGTATGCTATCTTTATGTGGTGTAGGACAAAGCACACAGCTAGATTAGGGAGAAAGAAGGAGAGATTGGTGGTCCAATTTCAAGTGAAGAGCAAAAAAATATTTTCCATAATACCTAAGCTGCCTAGCAGTTCTGAAAGACTACATTCTGAAATCCAGAGGCAAAATGCTGAGCTAACCCTCGAGGTTCATGACTTAAGGAGGCAAATTGTTGAACAACAGGCAGAGAGGCAAAGAGAACGAGAACAAGAGCGAGTTGCTAGGGAAAAACAGCTTGAGGAGGAACGTGTAGCAAGGCAGAGAGAACTTGAGGAGGCTAAGCAAGCAATGATGCATGATATTATGAATGAGGTTAGGCAATCAATGAGGTCGGATGTTGAGCAGATATTGGGAACTCGACGGGAAGACGCACATCAGGTAATACAAATGCTTTCAATTTAGTACAATTATGTTCTATGGAGAAAAACTAATCTTGTGAGTTATCCATTCAATGCAGTTTTCCCAAGCAAGTGACGCTCCAAGAAACGGAACTGGAAATCGGTCAAGTTCTCTGTTTAAAAATTCGAGCATGATTACTCAACACCAGCTTATGAAAGCACCTAAACACCATCGTCGTCCTCCAAGTGAAAAGGTATTTGACAAAATTATGAGATCTAGTTTCCATTGAAGCACGTACATGCCGACCTATACCATCTGAAACTGAACACAACACAAAAGACAAGGCAAAAAAGAATCTGTACGTCGAAGGCAACCACCACACTCGTGCAGCCCCAGTAAACAACTTCTAAACTTATAGTAGGCTGGAGAAAATAGATTTCAGCAACATGCTACATTTCTGGGTAAACTCATATCAAGTGATACATCACTGATAGGATAATTTTTAGACTTTTACTACATGATCAGTCATGAAGAGGAGAAGAAAATAGTTGATTCGGGAAAATGCAAGTAAAACAAAGAAAAACTTGTGCCTTGGTTTGCATGTGTTTCTACCACAAATGCTAATTATTAAGTGAAATACTAAGTTGAGAAACAATAATAAGCATGCCAACCTTTTCTTCTATACGTGCAATAGCCTATACGTGGAATAGCCAGCAGATTACATGCCAAGTATAAACTGGTGGAACTCATGTTATCCATGCATTGGTGTACGAATTACCCTTTCTGCTTTTAATTAGTATGTTTACATAGAAAAAAGGCATGATTACTTTCTCATGTAGCATGATCAACCCTTTAGTTCTCTGCCTACTTTGAGATATTAATGTTTATGTGCCACAAATAAAAAGAGGCAAATATCTTCTTTAATGAATGCCCTCAACGAGGAAACCTGATGTATTTCATTGAAATTCAGTCATTCATGTTAGAATAGAAACTTTTGTATTCGCTGCTCGCTAATCATATATTTATAAACCTTGTATCTGTGTAAACAACACCTATCTTTTCTTGCTAAATGACTGTACAGAAGTAGCCATAGTAATATGTCAGAAGTGCTAATGAATAAATATTACAGTACATTCTTGATATGGATTATAAATATGGAATCCGTCCCATGTAGAATCATCAACCCTTATTTATAATCATATTTATTGTGTATTGTCTTTACTGTCTTAACTAACTATAGACTTCAATTTTTGTTTTTGCCTTGTAGGATGGTTTTCTCTAAATGAAGAAGAAAGATCCCAACAAGATTTATTACCAGTTTAGGAGGCGCCTTGTAGGACGGTTTTTCTACGTTAAGTGAAGAAAAGTGATGTATTGAAGAATGCTTGTTGACTAGATGAAGTCATATGTATCTTGTTTGTTTGAACATTTAGATTTCCTTTCAGACTTTGTAGAACATGTATCCGACTTGGATGTTTTATTCTTGAACTTGTTAATGAATGAATGAATGCTTTGGACATGTACTCATGATTTTCTTCTACCATTATCAACATGTGAGCATTGTTCTATACTTGTAAATGGTGCTTGGATAATGCATTATTAGTGTAATATATACTACACGCAATAGGTTATCACCATGAAATTACACATGTCGCAAAAAAATATTGCCACGAAACCTGCCTGTTGCGATAATGTATCACCACAAAATTTGCATGTTGCAATAAGTTTTTGCTACAAATCCTTCATCGTTGCAACAAGTGTGTTGCCACAAAATTATGTCGTTGCGAGAGGGTCTTGCCACAAAATCTCATTGGTTGCACTAGGTTATTGCCACAAAGAGTATTTTGTGGCCATATGTGTGTGTCGCAATGGCAGGGCTCGTGGCAATATAATTCAAATGCCATGAGAAAAATCATTGCGATACCATTCCATGTTGCCATGATACCAAAAAATGTTGCATCATCCTATTGCCACGGAGTTTATTGCGACGCTTGGCAACAAATTCTACTTTGTTGCAATAGATACATATTGCAACCGTTTTTTACTTATTGCAACTGAAAAATTCATTGCAATAGACCATTTTCCCTGTAGTGCAAGTTGAATGTGATGTACACCAACGATACGGACTCGGTGAAGCTCTGGCTCGCCTCAGTCCTATGGCTGCACCAGGTTCTGGAGCATTCGCCGTTTCATCGGCAGCGCCGACTGCACCTTCGCTACGGTGGAGAGAAGGAAGAATGCGACGATTCGGCCATCTGGTGCAACAAGCTTGTCGACATCCAGAAGCAATACAAGATCGTCAACAACAGGCAGGAGAAGGTCTCCGTGGTTGACCTCGCTCAGACCATCATCGACCCCTGATACGCCAACATGAAAGAAGATGACCTGAATAGGTGGGAGGTACCTCTGAATCTACCTTACATAACCTACGCGGCCAAGGACACATACGCATGCTACGACATGTACAGGCAGATCTTGGACATGAGGGCGTGTCTGCTTCCCGTAACCGACAAGTACACGGACAGCCACAGCGTCATGATCAAGCGTGCCAGGAAGGTCTAGATGTTGTACTTTATCTATTTATAAGCACCTTTATCATCTGAGTCTTTCATGCATTAGCCTATGTGTCGTAAATATCTGTTTTGTCCAAAATATTTCTTTTAAGAACCCATTAACCTGATTGCTTTTTTAGTGGCTATTTGCTTATGTATGTAAACTAGTTCACTTGTCCGTAAAAAAACTAGTTCACTCGGCTGCCGTGCTTTGAATCTCCTTCCTCCCAACATATTTCCCTCCTCAGGTGGACCCAGCGGGTCTTTGAATTTTCTCCCACTTTCTTTTTTGATGTAAACTGAGTTATCTCCTAGTACTTTCCCCTAGAACCAACTCAACTGTCCCACGTCTAGCCTAAAAATAATAATACCCCACTTACTATTAACTCATCAAATTAAAATGATATTTTATTTCATAAGTTGAAAGTTCTTACAAAATAATAATAATAATTGTTTATATATAACTTGGCAAGTTAACTCCTAGTGATTGCGTACATAAGCTTGCAAAGATTTTACTGACGTGCAATCATGTGTTTATGTTTTTATAACATTTCTCCGTCTAGCCTAACATGATATTTTCACCCAGCCTAGCAAGTCCGCGGATTTCGAGAAAAATGCAAATGGGATTTAAACGGGCTACATAGATGCTACATCATTGTTTCACCCAGCCCACCAAATGGACTAAAAAACAAATGGACTGGCTGACATGTGTGCCAGTAGGTCGAAGGCTAAGATGGCGTTGGATATACGTCCAATGGCCGGCATTCTTCTTCAATCTCTCGTCTTCTTCCCCCAGCGCTGCAAGAACCGCCATAGTGGGTGGCTGACTTGTGGGCCTACTAAGTTGACCAGGATGGAGGACTTCGTCAACTTAGTCAATATGAACGATTCTAGCTCCAGTGACTGTACGATATCCATCCAAAGGCCATAGTGCTTCTTCAACCTCTGGTCTTCTTGCTCCAGCCGCCCAAAGCAACGCCGGTCCTGCCGCGTGCTCCTGCCTCTCGTGGCCGGCTGTGATACGGCAGAGGCCTCACCGCCCCCTACTACTCCCACCGCTGGCCCAGGGTATCCCTCTACTCACCCACACCCCCTGTTATTCTGTTGCGATGGCAGCCTCACGCTGCAGCCGAACCAGTGAACCCTCGTACTCCTCTCCGCATGGGCATCCACTGCCGTGTCTTCCTCGGCTTCGCGTCGTCCCCTTCCCAGGCCATGCCGTCGTCCACTGCCTTGGTGCTCTCGGCACGGCGTGGTCAATGTGGTCAACAACCAACTTGCATCGGAAGAGTATTGTACGTGGAGAGGCTGACAGCTAGGTCCATGGCCACAGCCCAGTTTTTTTGTGATTTTCCAAGTAAGTCGCTTGTCAGGCCTGTTGGGCTGCAAATCTTTCAAGACGAGGAGAGCTTCATTCGGCTGGCCAAGAAAATGTCCTATCAGTAATGAGAAATGGGTTGTACATTTTTAAAACACATCCAACTGGCAATTAATTTCAAATATCTTTTTTTTCATTTTGAGATTTTAAATTACATTAATTTTTATGCGTGGAGAATTTGTTGGATTTTATATTGATGTACATTTATTTTTAAAATCAGTTTGAATGTGAGTCGAAATTTCGGGATTAAAAACAGTTCGGACCGCACCAAAATATGCAAAATTTCGTATAATTTTTTAACCGTGGCCACAATATGGGATGTAATGCTAACAAAAAGAATATGGGCTCCAAAGAAACCTTAAGAAATAGCAAATGGGCTGTAAATTATTAGAAATAATGGCAGATGGGTTGTATGCTGTTTTCCACAGATTTGAGGCTTTCCTAAAAAAAAGGTTGACGCACAAGAGTGACCGTTGGATGTCCATCAAACGGCCGTCGTGCTTCTTCAATCTCTGCTCCTCCTGCTCCAGCCACTCAAACAAGCGCTAGCGGGACTGCCTGCTCCCTCCTTCCCGCGGCCGGCTGTGCTGCCGCGCAGGCCTCACCGCCCCACCGTACTCCCATCGCTGGCCTAGGCATCCCTCTACTCACCCACACCTGCTGTTATTCTCCGGCGATGGCAGACGAACAAGTAAACCCTCGTAAATTCGTACTCCCCTCCACGTGGGAAACAACTGCCGAGTCTTCCCTGCCTCCGCATCGTTCCCTTCCTAGGCCTCGCCGTCGTCCACCGCCCTAGTGCTCTCGGCGCGGCCTGGTCAACGTGGCCAACGACCGACATGCATCTGAAGTGGACTGTACGTGGAGAGGCCGACAGCTGGGTCCATGGCCGCACGCAAGGAAATGCCTCCTTATTATGCGCAAAATAATGATTCCTCCACCTGACATCTAGGACCCACCGAAAGGGCCTCTGTATTTCGCGAAAAAATGTTACCGCCGCTGACAGCTTGGACCCACCAACTATATCTTCGCACGCAAGGAAGTGCCTCCTTATTACGCAAGAAAAAAAATGAATACTCCCCCTGTTAGCTGGGACCCAGTATAGTGGCAGGCTGACTTGTGGGCCTACTAAGTTGACGGGGACAGAGGGCTTTGTCAACTTAGTCAATATGCACGATTCTAGCTCCAGTGACCGTACGATGTCCATCCAACGGCCGTAGTGCTTCTTGAACCTCTGGTCTTCTTGCTCTAGCCGCCCAAACCAGCGCCGGTCGTGCCTCGTGCTCCTGCCTCCCGTGGCTGGCTACGATGCGGCGGAGGCCTCACCGCCCCCTACTACTCCCACCGCTGGCTAGGCCATCCCTCTACTCACCCACACCCCCTGTTATTCTGCGGCGACGGCATCCTCACACCGTAGTGAATCAGTGAACCCTCGTACTCCTCTACGCGTGGGCATCCACTGCCGCGTCTTCCCCAGCTCCGTGTCGTCCCCTTCCTAGTCCTCGCCGTCGTCCACCGCCCTGGTGCTCTCGGCGCGGTGTGGTCAACGTGGTCAAGGAACGGCTTCCATCAGACGTGGACTATACGTGGAGAGGCTGACAGCTGGGTCCACAGCCACAGCAAGGAAGTGCCTCCTTATTACGTGCAAAATAATTATTCCTCCACCTGACAGCGGGGACCCACCGGATGGGCCACCGTATTTCGCGAAAAAATGTTTGCCACTCACTGCTGGGACCCACCAGCTACATCTTCGCATGCAAGGAAGTGCGTCTGGGCAAAAAAATTGATTCGCCCCCTGACTGCTGGGACCCACTAGCTACATCTTCGCAGGCAAGGAAGTGCCGGACAGTCGGGACCCACCTGGTCGACGCGTACGTAGTGTTGTCATTCTGGTCACGAATGTGTACGTCCATATATACTGGTGGATGTAGAGGCACGCACGTGTCGTAGTAGAGGCGCGTACGTATCGTAGTAGAGGCGCCCACGTAGCATGTACACGTATGTACAATAGCCAGGGTGCAAGAAAGAAAATACGGCCACGTATGTGTACATACGGGCGGGGTCTCGAACGCATACTCGCGCATACGTACGGATAGGGCTCGTGTACAAGGAGGGGTCGGAACGGAGAAACAGCGTCGTGGTCGTGTTCATGGGGAGGCAACGGAATGCGTCGTGTTCATGGGGAAGCAACAGAATGCATCGTGTTCATCGGGAGGCAACGGAACGCGTAGGAGCCAACCGGCTGGGTCGGAACGGAATGCGTGGTCGTGTTCATCTGGAGGGCTTGGACGGAAGAGGCGATGGAAACGCGGCCTGGCGTACCGCACAATGGAGGAAGCAGACCTCCTACGTTCGGAACGGGGTCCTGTTGATCGGGAGGGGTCTGACATACCGCAAAACGGAGGAAACAGACCTCCTCCGGTCGAAACGGGGGTCCTGTTGATCGGGAGGGGTGTGGCGTACCGCAAAACGGATGAAACGGACCTCCTACGGTCGAAACGGGGGTCCTATTGATCGCGAGGTGTGTGGCGTACCGCAAAACAGACGAAATAGACTTGTGTTGGAGCGCTACGGTCGAAACGGGGGTCCTGTTCATCGGGAGCGGTGTGGCGTACCGCAAAACGGGACTCCACGGGATATTGTTCATCTCCACCGTTGACCTCCTCCAGCCTCCACGGGCTACCGTCGACCTCCTCCAACCTCCACGGGCCACGTGCTACTCCACCGGCTACTGTTCAACCACCCCTCCACGGGCACCCCTCCACCGTCTACTGTTCATCCAGCCCTCCACACCACGAGGTCCTGTTCAACCACCCCTCCACGGGCACCCCTCCACCGTCTACTGTTCATCCAGCCCTCCACCACACCACGGGGTCCTATTCATCCAAAGGCAATGCCACCGCTCCCTGTTCATCCCACCCCCCCCCCCCCCCCCCCCGCAACGCTCACTGTTCATCCCAGAGACATCATCGATCGGCTTCAGTTAGCAGCAGTAGCGAAGGAATCGCTCGATCGGGTTTAGCTAACGTCCATCGATCGATCGCTCGAGTTAAGTAACGCGTAGCCTGCAGTGCAATCACTCGGGTTCAGTTAGATCTCAACGCCTCGCTCGGGTTCAGTTAGAGCAATGCCTCGCACACACGCGCGTACGTGTACGAGAGAAACGCGCATCGCTCGGCCCCGACCTCCCACCGTAACCGGGAACTCCCCGAAATTTTCCTCCCCCTCGCTTCTACCACGGTTTTTTCCGTCATGGACGGCCCAAAGAATGTCATGCAGCTGTGTCTCCGGCCCGCCCAGGATGAAAAGCCCATTTCCTGTCATGATTTTTTGTCATAGAAGTAGGAGCTCGCCACATCTATGATGATACCGGGTTTTGTAACAATTATCGTCATAGAAGTGTCATATGTATGACAGAAAAAAATTTCGTTCGGCCCAAAATGTCACGGATGTGTCTTTTTTTTGTAGTGAAGCATGGCCTTTTCCCAAGCCATTTTTAGCACCATCTTGAAATAGTTGTTGCAGGAAGCATCGAGTCTTGCGGCGGTGAGGACGTCGGAGCGGCATGCGATTTCTCCCAGAGGATCATCGTCCAAGGTCTCCCAGCCCCGACGAGGAGGAGAACCACCTGGCGAATCCGTGGGAGCAGCGATGAACTACCTTCTCTTCGGGGGGGAGGGGAACTGGCAAGGAGGAGATAACAGCGTAGTAACCATAGGGCCTCGTCCCTTCCAACTGTCGAGCGTAGTAAGCTAGTAGTTTTGGCGTGGATTAAGAAATTTTGGGTATGTTTTTGCTATTTTTTGTACACGCCAACTAGTGTCAAAAAATGCCTTACATTACGTGACGGAGGAGTACGTACTCGTACTGTAGCAGTACTAGTACTACTTTCTCAACTAGTAGTGCTAGGGTACTGCTAGTGCTATGTACTGTACTTCTAGTATAGTGCACCAGTTTTGAACTCTTGAATCTCAGGGCCAAGGAGCTACAGTTGGAAGTGGAGGGTACTACTGTTCTCTAGAACCATCGCTGTACTATCAATGCAGGGAAAGTACACCTGCGTAGTGGCCTAGTGGGTACTCTCGGTGCTCTATTTAGCCTCTCCTCTCATGTAGCTGGCCTACTCAGCCGCTGCTCTCACGCACACACTAGCAGCCTGTTTATCAGCGACGGTTACTGCGGGGGCAGAACATTTGACTTATTTGATACAGCGAGACTAGGCTTGTCGCTTCCATTTGTGGAGGTGTAATGGATCTCCTTGAACTTTGTTAGTAGTTCCTTCTTTATGAATGAGATGAAGCAAAGCTTTTGCCTCTGTTTTAAAAAAACACGTCAAGAGGAATTCCTTTTATAGTAGAGATGATAATGGAGTGAAGTCCATGCATGCAAGGCCACAAGCTACAGAGTAGTAGTTGAGCACTTTACGTACAGAGCCATATTGCATAGTTCCCAATGCCCCGCCAGGCTTTTCCGGCTCCTCGGGCTTAATTGGGAGGCGCTGGTTTAAATATGCTACTAGCTGATGAGGGAGTTGCAAGCAAGGTGCGGCTAGGGCGAGCACGTGAGCCACGAGATGCTTGGAAGGAAAACCTGTTCACATGGCTAGGCTATCCAGTGCACCCAGATTGTGGTGCCGCACGTCCGTTTGACTTCAAAACTCAAACTACCCATGTAAAATATTGGCTCATAGTGAATTTACTATTTAAAAAAAGACCGCCGTGCGTTCAGCCGGGATCGAACCCACAAAACGAGGTATACACTCCCACGACTAGTAGTAGTACTCGTTGGAGTACAACTCAACCTAGAATCACCTTTTGTCGCTAGTAGTACATTGTTCCTTAGGCTGGCCATAGTGGGGGTAACATAAGTGGTAACATGCACTTGGGACTAGCAAACATGCTTATGTGGCACATAATTAAAGAAGAGAGAGAGTGTTAGAGTAACATAGGTAGATACCATATCATGTTAAATTCTATGCTACTTTGTGTCATGCATGGCAATAAATATGATCATCAATGATACTAGTTTATGATACTATGCACTATGGAGGTAATATCATACACTAGTATCATACGCATGTTACTAGCATATGATACTCCCCACTATGAGTATCCTTACAAGAAAACCCTAATAATGCAATAAACCACTAATAATGCCAAGAAACTACTACCACTTGCATACGTGGCAGACTTAAGATAAGACTACCTTATCAACCATTGTACATGCTCTTACCAACCAGCCTACCAAGAAACGACTACTCTACAAAGTGCCGTTATAGGCACATTTCAACCCATGGCCCTGTTTGGATACATTTGTTGTCAATCTAACCCTGCCATCAAAACACCACTTTGGTTAGAGTTAGTTCAGGGTTAGAATCTAACCTCTCACTTAGAGTATCCAAACAGGGCCCATGTCGCCCATTAAGTCAACGCCTTCTATTCGACCGGGTGTTATAAGTTGTGGGACCTACATGTCAGTCTGCACAAAAATCCCCGAGTGACCTCCTACCTCCGGCCCGTTGATACGTCTCCGTCGTATCTATAATTTTTGATTGTTCCATGCCAATATTATACAACTTTCTTATACTTTTGGCAACTTTTTATACTATTTTTTGGACTAACATATTGATCCAGTGCCCAGTGCCAGTTCCTGTTTGTTGCATGTTTTATGTTTCGCAGAATATCCATATCAAACGGAATCCAAATGGGATAAAAATGGACGGAGCTTATTTTTGGAATATTTGGAAAATTTCGGAAGAAAAAATCCACGCGAGACGGTGCCCGAGGTAGCCACGAGGTAGGGGGCGCGCCCCTGACCCTCGTGGGCCACCCGTAAGGCGGTTGATTCCTTTCTTCAGCTGCAAGAAAGCTAATTTTTGGAAAAAATCACGGCGAAGGTTTCAGGCCAATCGGAGTTACGGATCTCCATATATATACGAAACGGTGAAAGGGCAGCAGAACAGAACGCAGAAACAGAGAGAGACAGAGAGACAGATCCAATCTCGGAGGGGCTCTCGCCCCTCCCATGCCATGGAGGCCAAGGACCAGAGGGGAAACCCGTCTCCCATCTAGGGAGGAGGTCAAGGAAGAAGAAGACGAAGGCCCCCCCTCTCCCCTTCTCTTCCGGTGGCGCCGAAACGCTGCCGTGGCCATCATCATCATCACCGCGATCTACACCAACACCTCCGCCATCTTCACCAACATCTCCATCACCTTCCCCCCCTCTATCTATAGCGGTCCACTCTCCCGAAACCCACTGTATCCTCTACTTGAACATGGTGCTTTATGCTTCATATTATTATCCAATGATGTGTTGCCATCCTATGATGTCTAAGTAGATTTTCGTTGTCCTATTGGTGGTTGACGAAATGCTATGATTGATTTGTTTTTCTTGTGGTTATGTTGCTGTCCTTTGGTGCCCAGCATATGAGTGCGCGCGTGGATCACACCATAGGGTTAGTTGTATGTTGATAGGACAATGTATTGGAGGGCAAGAGTGACAGAAACTTCAACCTAGCATAGAAATTGATGCATACGAGATTGAAGGGGGGCCAATATATCTTAATGCTACGGTTGGGTTTTACCTTAATGAACATTAGTAGTTGCGGATGCTTGCTAATATTTCCAATCATAAGTGCATAGAATTCCAAGTCAGGGATAACATGCTAGTAGTGGCCTCTCCCACATAAAACTTGCTATCGGTCTAGTAAATTAGTCAATTGCTTAGGGGCAATTTCGCAACTCCTACCACCACTTTTCCACACTCGCTATATTTACTTTATTGCTTCTTTACTTACAACAGCCCCTACTTTTTATTTAATTGCTCTTTATTATCTTGCAAACCTATCAAACAATACCTACAAAGTACTTCTAGTTTCATACTTGTTCTAGGTAAAGCGAACATCAAGTGTGCGTAGAGTTGTATCGGTGGTCGATAGAACTTGAGGGAATTTTGTTCTGCCTTTAGCTCCTCGTTGGGTTCGACACTCTAACTTATCGAAAAATGTTTGCGATCCCCTATACTTGTGGGTTATCAAGACCTTTTTCGGGCGCCGTTGCCGGGGAGCAATAGCGTGGGGTGAATATTCTCGTGTGTGCTTGTTTGCTTTATCTCTAAGTAATTTTTATTTGTTGTTCTTTATCTTTAGTTATGGATATGGAACACGAAATACCAAAAAAAGTTAGGTGTACTTGCTACTCATGGAGATGGGGAACCTCCTAAAACCCTCGATGCCGGTTATGTGAAAGATATTCTGTACTACTTTAATAATCCTGAGAAAACCCCATTCAATTATGTAATGGGAGTAACGTTTGATCAACGTGAATACTTTAGGGATTACTGCTTGACACAAAAAGGGAAATTATTATGGGATCAAATTCATATATTGAATTGGTATGCTAGGCAACTATGCTTGAGATATGATTATACTTGTTGCTCTAGGATGAAGGCTCCACACCTTCCCTTTTTATGCGAATTTAATGATAATAAAACCTTAGATTCTTATGCTAATGGTATATATGATTACTATGATGTGGAACAAATCGAAGAATTTGTTGCTTTTATGGGTGCTTATGAAATTGAATCTATGTTTAAAGAGTTTGAAGATTTTGATGATGATGTTTATAGGCCTGAAAGATTAGCTATCTTAAAATATTGCTATGATAATTATGAATATAATTCCTATATTAATGTGCTTATTAAGAAAGTCTCCGCTATCCAAGAAGATACTAATATTTTGCAGGAATCTATGGAAGAAGAAGTTGATGAAACTGTGAGCTCATTAGATGAAAAAGATGAGGAGGAGAGCGAAGAACAAAAGGAGGAAGAGCGGATAAGCTACCCGTGCCCACCTTCTAATGAGAGTAACCCTTCAACTCATACATTGTTTAATTTCCCTTCGTGCTTACCGAATGATGAATGCTATGGTAATTGCTATGATCCCGTTGATTCTTTTGAAATATCCCTTTTTGATGATGCTTTCTATGCTTGTGGCCAAGATGCCAATATGAATTATGCTTATGGAGATGAACTTGCTATAGTTCCTTATGTTAAACATGAAATTGTTGCTATTGCATCCACGCATGATAGTCCTATTATCTTTTTGAATTCTCCCAACTACACTATATCAGAGAAGTTTGCACTTATTAAGGATTATATTGATGGGTTGCGTCTTACTATTACACATGATGATTTTGATGAATATAATATGCATGTGCTTGCTGCTCCTACTTGCAATTATTATGAGAGAGGAACTATATCTCCACCTCTCTATGTTTCCAATACGATAAAATTGCAAGAAACTGTTTATACTATGCATTGGCCTTTACTATGTGTGCATGAATTGTTCTTTTATGACATGCCGATGCATAGGAAGAGATTTAGACTTCATTGTTGCATGATATATGTTACTTTGTGTTCACTACTAAATTACAAATCATTGTTAATTAAAATTGGCTTTGATATACCTTGGGATCCGGGTGGATTCATTACTTGAGCACTTTATGCCTAGCTTAATGGCTTTAAAGAAAGCGCTACCAGGGAGACAACCCGGAAGTTCTATAGAGTCATTTATTTATGTTGAGTGCTTTTATATAGTTTAAAAACAATAAAAATAAAGAGGGGAACCCAAAACCTTTTCAAAAAGGAAAGTGAAAGTGAGAAAGACAAGCATTGTTGAAATGGGGGAGCTCCTTGAACTTTGTTCATGCTCACGGAAACTTTGTGAATCTTGATTACAGAAACTTTTCAATAAAAATAATTATCCCCTTGTACAATTCCATTGTATTATAAAAATAATGTGCCAAGGTTTGCCTTTGAGATGTTTACATTTGCTTGATGGTTTGTACGGTGCAGGACAGAAACTTTGGCTCTAGTGCGCGATTTTATATTTTTAGCTGGAACTTCAAATGGTTCTGATTCTTTTTGCACTGTCTTTATATACACATTTTTTATTTTTCCTAATTTTGGCAGAATTGTTCAAGTAACAGAAGTATGGTGAATGTTCAGATTATTACAGACTGTTCTGTTTTAGACAGATTGTTGGCGATATTACTACTGGAGGTAAACCGGCCTTGGGTAGCCGGGTTGACTCTTTGAAGACTAGAAGCCCATGAAGATGTAAAGATTCTAGCACTTTACAAAGGGCCCAGAGGCGAGTACAATATTTCAATGTAAACCGGCCCAGTCATGTAACTTGTATAGTAAGATATAAAGAGAGAGACCGAACCGGATACGTTTATAAACCGTCTTCGGGACTCTGTAGCTCGGCGGGCATCAACCTATGTATATAAAGGGACAACCCAGGCGCGGTTTAGGGACAGACAACAACAACTCGAAAGCCAGACAAAGCGGATTCGCTCCCTGGTCTTCGAAACCCTAGCAATACCAATCACAACTAGACGTAGGCTTTTACCTTCATTGAAGGGGCCGAACTAGTATAAACTCCCGTGTCGCCTTGTCTAGTTTAACCCCTTTAAGCTAACCCATTGCGATGGCTCCACAACTAAGTCCTTTCACGAGGACATCTGCCGTGACAAACCCACGACACAGATTCTTGAAGGGCAGCTTCGAGGGACTTAAGGGATACGCTGTGGGCCGGATGATGAAGAGTCGCCGCGGCAAGCTCTACATCGACAACGCATGATGGGGTCCCGAGGCTGATTCAATCGAATACGGGTACCGGGTCCCCTTTGGTGGGATTCACGTCTTCATCGGCAAGATCGGTGAACCGGCCCCCGAGCCGGACATCTGCACCGACATCATCGAAACGGCTCGGCGTGCAAGATCTTCACCGGTTCAGCCTGAGGCAAGGCATCTTTTCGTAGGTGTCATCCATGGTCAGGGCATGAGGATGGACCGGTGTCCGAAGGAGAAACCATAGTCTGCTCTGATGACGAGTCTTTTGGAGAAACTGAATCGCTTTACCAGTTGCAGGACGGCCGGATTGACGGAGGATCCGAGGGCAACAGTATTCCGGATTCCCCCGGTCTGCCAAACCGGGCCGCCATCTTCATGGCCGGCACACAATCGACGCCTCATTCATCTACCGCCGCAACAATGCTCTCCGGTTCAACAATGGCCACACCAGCAGGGGCAGGAAGCTCGGCGCCACCTCCGTCCCAAGTCGTATCTGATTTGTTCGACGCTCTGGCAACATTAATTTCCGCGGAGGTAGACGCAGCAGCCAGGGATCAGCACGATGCAGAGATTGCAAAGGTGAAACATCAGATAGCCCAGGCCAAGGCAGACCTGGCAGCAGAGAACGCCAGGATGGCTACGGAGCGGGCCGAGTTGGAAGCGCAGGCTTACCGGATTAGACTGGATCAGAATGCTTCAGAGGAAGTCCTGAGAAGAAGGTCCCGATCACGTCTCCCATCGGTTTATGAGCCGCAGAATCTTTTCAACACGCCAGGTGTAGGAGCTGGTAACCAACCCACACTAAACCAGGCGGGGGCGCCGGGAGCGGGAGCGCCGGTTTAGCCGCGCACGACGGACCTGCCTCACCGGAACAACGTTGTGCCATCAACACCACCCGGGCATTATTCCAACCCGTTGGACAACATTGTGGCCGCTGCATCATGCCTGGCGGCCCTCCCAACGGATGGCGAGGCACCAATTGTAGTGGAATCATGTCGGGCCAGGGATCTCCTTCAAATGGCACTAAATCAACAGCAAGCATATTCACACAGCCGTGGGAGGATTCACTCCACTCCCCGCCCAAGCCGGAGTTATAGCAGACACGTGGAAGACGAACCAGCCGTGTCCAATAGTGCACGCCACCGGAATTCGCCACGAGGGAACAACCCGGCCAGGGGAGGTGCTAATGCACAAGATGTTGTGGATGATGGCCGCGCACGTCGAGAGGCCGAGTTGACAGCTAGACACGAGGCACGACAGCATACTCCGGTTCACCCCACTGCCTCCGTGGAGACAGGGCGATGTTCAGTTCCTTAGGGGTACTGTGTTTATCTCCTGCTTTGCGTAATGTGCGACTACCCAAGGATTTCAAGGGACCTCGTAAGGTACCAAATTATACCGCTGATTTGCAGCCAGAGGCATGGGTGGAAAGCTATGAGATGGCAATGGAGATGTTAGATGTGGATGAGGCGGTGTGTGCTAAATATTTCACCATGATGTTAGAAGGAACAGCTCGCACTTTGTTGAAGAGCTTGCCGATCAACTCTATTGGATCATGGGCCGAATTGAAGCACCGGTTTATCCAGAACTTCAAGGATACGTGTAAGCAGCCGATGTCAATTGTAGATCTGGCCGCTTGTGTCCAAGAAGAAGGGGAGTCCACGACCCATTGGGTCAAACGGGTCACGGCGATTTTGCATTCGTCAGATCGTATCAACGCAGACACCGCAGTGTTAACGTTAGAGGGTAATTGCGGTTTCAAACCGTTGAAACAGAAGTTGGGAAGGCTCAAACGTCACTGTAACGACATGTCAACACTCATGGCTGCTTTGGTTAAATACGCCGATTCAGATAATACCAAGGATCCAGATTCAGAGGATGACAAACCGGAGAATTGTAAGAAGACCAGCAATGCCAAAGGCCAGCAACACAATCCGGCAGGCCATGGAAACGCTGGTAAGCGCAAGGCCGATAGTGGTTTGGACTTTGTCGCAAATACCAACACGCAGGAGAATGGCCAGCGCCGTAAAGGCAAGCAGCCCCAGAGGGGTGGAGGTCCAGGCAACAATTTGGAGCGTTTGTTAAATCAGCCCTGTCCAAAGCATGGATCAAAGGAGAAACCGGCATCACATCTCTGAAAGATTGTTATATCATGCGGGATTTCAAGAATTCCAATATGTTCCAATATGACAACGGCCCGCCCGGCGGTTCAGGAGGAGGTTTCCACGGGCCGGGTAACGGAGGTGGTGGTTCCGGTTCAGGGTTTCCAGGTAGTCAAACCGGACACGTCAATCAAGGACACCAAGGCAACCAGGGAGGTTACAACCATCAGGGGAGTCAGCAGCAGCAGCAGTCGGGTTATCAGAGCAATCCCAAACAGCTGAACAGCGGGCAATATCATGTCTTCACTACTAGTTTGTGCAAACATGATCAGAAGCTTCACAAAAGAGTAGTCAACTCTGTTGAGCCGGCAGTACCTCAGTATTTGCGCTGGTCGGAGCAACCTATTTTGTGGAGCAGAGAGGATCACCCGCCCCGGGTTGATAATCCAGGTCATTTGGCCTTGGTGGTAGCCCCTCAAGTTGGGGGATACAAGTTCACTAAAGTGCTCATGGATGGGGGAAGTAGTATCAATATTTTGTATTATGATACATTCCGCCATATGGGGTTGACAGATAAGAATCTTAAACCATCGAATACGGTATTTCATGGTGTGGTGCCTGGTAAGTCTGCATATCTTGTTGGTAAGATAGCTTTGGAGGTAGCTTTTGGAGATGACTACGATTCAAGGTCAGAAACAGTGACATTTGAGGTGGTGAAGATCAAAAGTCTGTACCACGCTCTGTTTGGGCGGCCGGTTTATGCTAAGTTTATGGCAAGGCCATGTTATGTTTACCTGCAGCTTAAAATGCCAGGTCATAAGGGGACTATCATAGTACACAGAAGTAGAAAGATTGCTTTGGAGTGTGAAGAAGGCGATGCGGCTTATGCTGAGTCGGTTTATGCCATGGAGGGGTTAACATTCTATAAGGAGCAAGTTGATCCGGCAGACATGACCTCCTTAAAAAAGCCGACCACGGAACATGATCCAGCATTGAAGTTCAAATCAGCCACAGACACTAAGATGGTTGACTTTGTCCCTGGCGATTTATCCAAACAGTTCAGCGTCAGCGCTAACCTAGATCCCAAATAGTAAAGCGCGCTCATCGAGTTCATCCGTGAGAATCGGGACATCTTTGCATGGAAACCTTCTGACATGCCAGGTGTACCTAGAGAACTCGCCAAGCACACTCTCAACATTGATCCGAAATTCAAACCAGTCTGACAGTTCCTCCGCCGCTTCAACGAGGAAAGGCGCAAGGCTATAGGTGAAGAGGTCGCCCGTTTGTTGGCTGCTGGGTTTATTGTCGAAGTTTTTCATCCAGAGTGGTTAGCCAATCCGGTGCTGGTTCTTAATAAAAACGGCACTTGGCGCATGTGTGTGGACTACACAGATTTAAACAAGGCTTGCCCTACATACCCCTTTGCTCTCCCTCGCATTGATCAGATAATTGATGCCACGGCGGGTTGTGACCGTTTGTGTTTTTTGGATGCTTACTCTGGTTATCATCAGATCAAAATGGCAGTTAAGGACCAGGAGAAGACAGCCTTTATAACTCCCTTTGGAGCCTTCTGCTATGTTTCCATGCCCTTTGGACTCAAGAGTGCCCAGGCAACTTACCAGCGATGTGTTCAGAATTGCCTTCATAAGAAAATTGGGCACAATGTCCATGCATATGTATATGATATTGTGGTCAAATCTAGAAAGGAGGAGACGTTGATAGATGATCTACGGGAAACTTTTGATAATCTCCGGGTCTACAAGATGATGCTCAATCTGGAGAAGTGTGTTTTCGGTGTCCCGACAGGCAAGCTCTTAGGCTTTCTGGTTTCAAACAAAGGCATTGAGGCTAATCCGAAAAAGATTGCAGCGATTACGTCCTTGGATAAACCGGCGTGTATTAACGATGTGCAACGTCTGGCCGACCGGATTACAGCCTTGAGCCGGTTTATCAGCCACCTTGGAGAGAAGGCCATTCCCTTATATCAGATGCTCAAGCAAACGGATAACTTTGTCTGGAGTGAAGCAGCTGATAAGGCGTTTGAAGATCTGAAGAAACAGCTCGTGGAACCGCCCGTACTGGTAGCACTGATCGATAAAGAGTCCTTATTATTATATGTGGCTGCTAATGCTCGGGCTGTCAGCGTAGCCATTGTGGTAGAGCGCAAAGAGCCTGACAAAGAGTATCCGGTTCAACGGCCGGTTTATTATATCAGTGAGGTGCTCATTGAGTCAAAGCAGAGGTATCCGCATTGGCAGAAACTGGTGTATGGGGTGTTTATGGCAAGCCGGAAGCTCAAACACTATTTTCAGGGCCACCCTATCACAGTGGTCAGTTCAGCTCCTCTGGGGGACATCATTCAAAACAGAGAGGCAACTGGCTGGATTTCCAAGTGGGCCATTGAGCTTGGAACCCACGGGCTTAGATATATACCCCGCACGGCGATCAAGTCCCAGGCACTCGTAGATTTCATCAACGATTGGACGGAGATACAGGCACCTGAGGAGAAACCAGATAATACATATTGGAATATTCATTTTGATGGGTCCAGACAGCTAGAGGATTCGGGGGCTGGAGTCGTATTAACTTCCCCACGAGGTGATAAGTTTTGTTACGTCCTCCGTTTAATGTTCCCTTGTACTAACAATGCAGCTGAATATGAGGCTTTACTCCACAGTCTTCGGATGGCTAAAGAGATGAATTTGAGCCGGGTTAAGTGCTTCGGTGATTCAGGTCTAGTGGCTCAGCAAGTGTCTGGCACTTGGGATTCTAAGGACCCGCTCATAGCTGCATATCGACGAGAGGTGGACACAGTGGCTGGTCACTTTAAAGGTTATCAGGTGGACCATATAGACCGGCGGAAGAATGAAGCGGCGAACGTTTTAAGTCGTCTTGGTTCCCGACATAAACCGGTTCCGCCCAATGTCTTTCTTGATGTGTTGCACAATCCGTCAATCAAAATACCAACCGAAGAAGATTTGGCTGTTCCTGATCCAGAGGCTCAATTGGTGGTAGCTTTGCATGCCATACCGGATTGGACGATCCCATATCTGGATTACATGAACCGGGGCGAGTTACCAGCTGAGGAAACATTGGCTCGACAGATAATTCGGCGTTCCAAGTCCATGACCAGACTCAATGGGGAGTTACATCATTACAGTGTCTCAAGAGCGATTCAACGATGCGTTTCTCCTCAAGAAGGTTGTGAGATTTTGCGAGAAATTCATGGAGGGGATTGCGGTCATCATGCCGGTTCAAAGTCGTTGGTTGCTAAAGCTTTTCGCCATGGTTTTTACTGGTTGACGGCCCATGCTGATGCGGAGGATTTAGTCAAAAGATGTGATGGATGTCAAAAGTTTGCCCGACGTGCGCACGTTCTGGCTCAAGAGTTGCGGATGATTCCAATTACGTGGCCGTTTGCCACTTGGGGGTTGGATATGGTTGAACCCTTCAAGCGCTCCAAGGACAAGAAGACCCATCTGTTAGTAGCAATTGATAAATTCACTAAATGGGTAGAGGCAGAGCCAGTCAGCAAGTGTGATGCAGCCACAGCGGTTCAATTCATCAAAAAGGTGATATTCCGGTTTGGCTTTCCACATAGCATTATAACAGATAATGGCACTAACTTGTCAAAAGGAGAGATGGAAGAATTCTGTCAACGTGAGCACATCCGGCTTGATCTAGCATCAGTGGCTCACCCCCAATCTAATGATCAAGCAGAAAGGGCAAATCAAGAAATTCTGCGGGGTATCAAACCAAGGCTTATGGTTCGCTTAAAGCAGACGCCGGGTTGTTGGGTCGAGGAGCTACCGTCTGTGTTATGGAGCATCAACACCACACCCAATAGATCTACGGGTTACACGCCTTTCTTCATGGTTTATGGAGCAGAGGCAGTTCTTCCTAGTGACATCTGTCACGATTCGCCCCGTGTGGCAGCTTATGTTGAAGCTGATAATGAGAAGGCACGTCAGGATTCTCTGGACCTGTTGGATGAAGAGCGGGATCTTGCAGCAGCCCGTTCGGCGATTTATCAACAAGATCTTCGACGTTATCACAGCCGCCGGGTTAAAACTAGAACCTTTCAAGAAGGTGATTTGGTGCTCCGGCTCATCCAGGATCAGACTGATATGCATAAGTTATCCCCCCCTTGGTAAGGACCCTTTGTGGTCAGCAAAAATCTGCACAACGGATCCTACTACCTCATTGATGTTCGAGAGCGTGAAGACTCACGTCAATCAGAGGAGGAGACAAAGCGGCCATGGAACATAGCTCTCCTTCGGCCTTACTATACTTGAAGCCATAGGCTTTTTCACCTGTACATATTTATGACAGTGTATATACCATATAATAAACCGGAGCCTCCGTTATAAGCGGGGTATCTATTCTTTCTTATATCATATGTGTGCTTTTACAAGTTAACGGTCAAAGCGGAGTCTTTGTTAAACCGGATTTAGCAACTGCGTAAAGATAAAGAAAATCACTAGGGGGCTTGGTCATTTTTGAACCACAGCTACACCTCTTGATAGGCTTTTCAGCCACACAATGACAAATTCGTGGAGCCAAAGACAGTATTGTGCACTGTACAAACTCAAACATAGGCACACGCCGAGCATCGCTCACAAAGTTACTTGGGGGCTCTTTTATGCAAAGCAACAAATAGTTTGAAAGGACCCTTGTAATTGGCTATCAAGCCATGGCTTGGAAGCCTGGTGTATTCACCTAAAACCCCGGGTTAACCTGCCTTCATCAAGTAAGCCACTCCTATCCAGGTAATCCTGGCATGACCCATCGAATGCTTGACAAGTCAATCTTTTACAGACCCTGAACTTGTCATAGTTAAAATGGTGATTGGTTAATTGGAGGCCCATCTTAAAAGGCTTTGTTAAATGGTTTAACTCAGAGGCCTGGAGGCCCATGAAAAGCCTCGATTTGGAGCCTGGCAGCTCGTAAAAAGCCTCGCATATTTTCCTATTTGAATTATGTTTGTTGACAATCATAAGTATTTTTTGTTAAACCGGCATCCTTGATCCGGCTTGCTTTCCAACCACCAGTTGTCGGCTCATGATCAGTTATAAACCGGTGGTCACTGACCCGGTATGGTTTGACTAGATCACCAGTATTATGACGAAAATCTGGTAGGTATACTGGTCCGGTTTAATAGATAGACCGGCATTATGAAAGATGAGATTATCAAATGTATTGGGTTGGTGTTAAACACCTTTGCTGTATGCACGTTTTCTCACTCAAGGAGGTATGTTCTGTACATTATTTTTTGTACAAACACTTGATTATTCAGCTCAAGTATTATATACTTCTTGGATATTATGACATGTTTAGCGGTACACCGCTAGACACTTTTATGTTTTTTGTACCCAGGAAGGAAAGTCATCATCAATTATGCATAAAGTATATCCTGAAGGGCGGCACAGATTGTCACAAAGGGCTACGAAGCATGCTCGATGGCATGGCAGATAAACAACGTTTCAGCTATCTTATTACATGAAGCATTAAAGCGGCTCAACAGTGCCATTGTTTTTCACAGTAGCCATCTAAACCGGTGAGCAGATCAAGACTTTTCCTCACGACGGTTTAACGGTTGCGGATCAGTTGGTGCACGCACTTCTTCATCCCTCCCCAGCCGCTAGAAATCAGCCGTTGACCAACCGATTCCGGTTAAAGCTCGGAATACTGCTTCTTCATGGATAAGATCAGAAGGGTTAATATCAGGGGCATAAGTGTGCTTACGAATCGGAGGCACAAGTTCTTCGACTTCATGGATCTCGACCGGCTGTCTTTTCCCTTCTGCATCATAAAACAGTTGAAAATGGGATAAATCGGTGTCTTCAGCTAATTTGCTGGCCGCTGGCCGCATCTGTTTGGTCAACCGCCGAAGATCATCATTGTCAAAGTTTGAACCGTCCTCCTTAACGCCTGGATACCCTTTAATGATATCCTCTGCTTCAAGATTTGGAATCCAGGCCTTGGCTCGAATAAGGGCAGTTAATGCTCCGGCTCTTGCAGCGACTCTCTTCAACTCGGCAATATGCGCCGGTAACATGCCCAGCTTCTCAAGGGTTTCCTTAATCAACGTTGGTGCCGGTTTGTTATAGGCTGTTGTACTAATGGCTCGCTGAGATCCAGAGTATAGCTGCTCAACCAATGTGTATGCCGCTTTGAGCTTCATCCGCATATCTGCACCAAGATGAGTGATCCGAGTTCCTGTCAAAGATTTTGTCAACATCGTGGCCAGTTTTAAGATTCATTGCTTGATGCAACGTACATAAGCAGATACTTACCAAAGATAGCAGAGGTCATAGCGTTGATTTGGCGCTTCAAACTGGCTAGTTCTTCGGCCACCGGTTTCAGGGCTTCCTCGGCATCTACGGCTCTTTTGGTCAAACCGGCTTTTTCGGTTTCCCATGCAGCACGCTCTTGATTGAAGGATTCTTTCAATTTTTCCATTCCGGCCAGGGCCTCGGTCAGCTCCTCTTTGGCTTTTGCAGCTTCGGCTTGTTGCGACTTCACATTTTCTTGCAAGTCAGAGTTTTTGGCATCTTTGCTTCTCAGTTCAGCCTGCAACATTGAAGGTATCTTCAACAACACAACATATATATGCGCTAAGTATAAAGCATATAACAAGTTATCCACTTCATACTTGGGGGCTAATGCTTATTTGCTCTCAAATACTACCTTCTATGCAAGTCTCCAGAACAATGCAAGCGTCATCCTTGACTATTGGGGGCTAATGTATGTTTGTTCTTAACTGGCGATATGGATTAAAAACCAGATTAACTTGCCAAGTTAAACCGGCCTTTGGGGGCTATGCTACAGAATGTTATCTCATTTTTCAAACATGAGTTTTATCTATGATTGAAGACACGCCTTGGAAAAGATTAATGATCGGATGCTTAAAGAGTTATAAAGACCCGGTTTATGATTGACAATCAGAAAACAGCTCTTGGGGGCTACTTGGAATAGTATTTCAGCTATAAATCAATGTGCAAGGGAGAAGAATTTACCTCATATCGTTCTTTATCAAATTCACCAAACCGGCTTCATAATCCCGGTTTGAGTGCAGACGGTTCAAGAAGCCGGAATGAAGCTCATCAGCGTTAAGATGAGCATAGTTTGATAAGTCGCTACTCCATTTACCTTTATCCCTGGCAATTTGCTCTTCTTTGGCACTATGCTGAGCCAAAATGACGGGATGACCAGGAGAACTGTGGCCGGCTCCGGTAATAATAACATCATCGCTTTGGCCTTCAAGATTTTGGGCGGATGATGGAATTTCAGTGTCATTCATTGGATTAGCCCAGTTTGGTTCTGCCGGTTCAGCATCAGGGGCGGCAGGCTCAACATCTATGGGTTCGTCAGTATGCTGGCCCTCAAGGGGCAGATCATCAAAAGTTGTTTCAGGATGGAGGCCTTCCAGTTCACCTGTTTGCTCCGGTTCAACTCTTGGTTCTTCTACTTCAGCAACAGGGTCTTCTGGCAGATTGGTGACCCAAGCTTTCTTGATAGGTCTAGCTTTGGCCCTACAAATAGAATAAAAAGGGTTAACATCCTGTTCAAAAGATATAGGGCACATCGAAAGGAAAGGTTTTTCGTAACTCACCCAACCACAGTTTTCAAAGGGGGGAGTTGAGTTGATGTCGATTCACCAGAAGAAGAAGGAGGTGTCACCTGATAATTTGAATCGGACGGATTAAGAGGCTGTCTGAAATAACCTGCCTTGGGGTAAGAATGGTCAGAAGTAGGAGAGACCTCAGATCGATGCTTCCAAACCGGAGTATCAGGTATACCGGTAGAGGTGACCGGTTGGCCACTGTGCTGAGTTGTCCGGCGAGCCTCATGCTGTTGAGTCTTCAAAATAAATGTTGGATCCAAGTGAGCAAGAGGATGAGAAAAGCTTACTTTCTGGATTGTTTGGCGAGGTTTTTGTGTTGGCATAGAGTCTGAACCGGAGGAAAGGGTAATTACCTCTACGTCCTCAGCCTGACTAGCTTCGGCCTCCTCTTGAGGAAGATCATTGTTAACAAGATGCATAAAAAGAGAGCCAAGTGAGTCAAGTTCTACCTCATCTTCTGGGTCATCAGTATCATCATCAAGCTCCATATTAATCCGGTCAGCCAGTTTCCACTTTGATGTTCGTTTTACGGCTTTGGTCTTCGGGCAGGTTGGCTTGGCCACTTTGTCTCCAGTTGGCTTTGCCGCTTTCTCTATGGATTTCCGTTTCCAGAAGGGGTCATCACCCTATACATATAAATAAGAAGGATTACAGCTTTTATAAGTCAAAGATATTAGAGATGAAGAGGAAGTGTGATGCTTACAGCAGGCGGTTTGTTCTTGGTGTAGAAGGGACTCAGGCCGGTTTGACTACAGACCAGTTCCGATTCATTCAGAATCTTCTTTACACCTTCAGTAACTTCTTACTCAAATAATTGGATGTTGCAGTGGCGCTGAGGATCGTCAACCTCACCGGTATATTCGCACATTAAACCGGGGCGCCGGCTTAGCGGCAAGATACTCCAGGATATCCAACAGCGTACAAAATCCACACCTGTTAAACCGTTTGCCATAAAGGTTCGGAGCTTGGCGATTTGAGGAGCATATTTTGCCCTTTCTGAGGAGCTCAGGCGTTGTGGCATTGGGTGAGTATTGGATAATCTATGATCTCGGAAGCCGGGGAGGGGATTCTCATCCTCAGGCGAAGTGTCTCTGCAATAGAACCATGTTTGGTTCCATTCCTTTGGGTGGCTATGGTGTTTGGCATGAGGAAATTCCACTTCTTTCCTCTTTTGAATCGAAACACCACGAAGCTCTATATTCGGGCCATTCACAAACTCTGTGCGCCGGTTTAAGTGAAAGAAATCCCGAAACAATTCGGCAGTTGGTTCTTCCTGTAAATAGGCTTCACAGAAGACTTAGAAATTGCATAAGTTGGAGACAGAATTGGGACCAATATCTTGTGGATGCAGTTGGAAGCTGGCAAGCACATCTCGATAAAATTTCGACCCTGGCGCTTTGAAACCACGGCTTATATGGTCAACAAAGATTACCACTTCGCCTTGTCTTGGGGTTGGAGGATTCTCAGTTCCTGGGGCTCGCCATTTGATCTCGGTTTTCTTAGGCAAAGAGCCTATGCTAACCATCTCATCCAGTTGAGCTTCAGTAACCCGGGAACGAGCCCAGTTGCAGGCAGTGAATTGTTTGGCCATTTGCAAAGCGAACAAACTGAAAATAAAAGGCCGGTTTATAAATTATGCATGATCATACACAAGAGACAAGGGAGTAAGAAACATACTGATATAATGAATGGTACAACCCAGAGACTAGTATAATGAGAAAGAAGATAATACTAGCGCAGGATTGATCCGACACTGTCAAACTGGAGTATATTTGTGAAGGTAACATGCTCTTCCGGTTTATCAGAGGGCTAATGGCATAGACTATTTATCCAATGTCAAATCGCTTATATTGGCGTGAGGAGAAACAGATCTCACAGTGATGTATAATACTTTCGGATCTAGAGATAAGACAGAAAAGCAAAAATAATTGGATCTTGAAGGGGTACAGAACTGAAGCAATTTTTGACAGACAGATCATTTGTTTGCGCATAAAGATTTGTGATGATTATGGTAGGTAAGCTACAATAAGATATGTATCAAGCATGAAGTGTCCATCTATTAAAGGAAGAACATGGAAGAACAGCACTGATCAACTTCGGAAGAACTGCAAGGAATATCGAAACCCTAGAACAGATCTATGGTGAAAAAAGCAGAGCTTACCGGAGCTAGTGAAGAAGCGGAAGGGCATTGCAGTTCTCTGGTGCGTTCAGGGCGATGCAGCGGCCGAGGTCGGAGCAGAAACGATGGTCGATGGCAGCGGCGGAGTTCCAAAGGTTGAGCGGCGCGAGGAAGACGATGCGAAGAGACACGAGGGGAATGGTGAAAATGAACCCTCGGTCCTATTTATAAGGCGAAGTGAAAAATGGCAAGTGCGGGAATCGAGGAGTCCAAAAAATGGATAAGTTAATAAAGGTGTCCCTTCGATAGCTGGATATATATTAAATGAAGAAATCTCCGATATCAACGGATGGATGATGTCAGGACGGTTTATCGTAATTTTGAAGTATGACGTCACGGCGGTTTACAAGATCAAAAACAAAGACAAGAGAGAAGATTTTTTGCTAAAGTATGGAAAATTGACATGAACAAGTTCAAACCAATCTGGGGCCTAATGTTGGGGATATTACTACTGGAGGTAAACCGGCCTTGGGTAGCCGGGTTGACTCTTTGAAGACTAGAAGCCCATGAAGATGTAAAGATGCTAGCGCTTTACGAAGGGCGAGTACAATATGTAAATGTAAACTGGCCCAATCATGTAACTTGTATAGTAAGATAGAAAGAGAGAGACCGAACCAGATATGTTTATAAACTAGCTTCGGGACTCTGTAGCCCAGCGGGCGTCAACCTATGTATATAAAGGGACGACCCGGCCGTGGTTTAGGGACAGACAACAACAACTCGAAAGCCAGACAAAGCGGATTCACTCCCTGGTGTTCGAAACCCTAGCAATACCAATCACAACGAGACGTAGGCTTTTACCTTCATTGAAGGGGCCAAACTAGTATAAACTCCCGTGTCCCCTTGTCTGGTTTAACCCCTTTAAGATAACCCATTGCGATGGCTCCACAACTAAGTCCTTTCACGAGGACATCTGACGTGACAAATCCATGACACAGATTCTGTTTTTGATGCATAGTTTACTTGTTTTGATGAAACTATCGATTTGTATCAGTGGATTAAGCCATGGAAAAGCTAAATTACAGTAGACACAATGCAAAAACAAAATATGAATTGGTTTGCAACAGTATTTAGAGTAGTGATTTGCTTCATTATACTAACGGATCTTACCGAGTTTTCTGTTGATGTTTTGTGTGGATGAAGTGTTCGATGATTGAGAAGGTCTCGATGTGAGAAGATGGAAGAGAGGCAAGAGCTCAAGCTTGCGGATTCCCAAGGCACCCCCAAGTAAATATTCAAGGATACTCAAGCGTCTAAGCTTGGGGATGCCCCGGAAGGCATCCCCTCTTTCTTCAACAAGTATCGGTATGTTTCCGGATTCGTTTCGTTCATGCGATATGTGCAATCTTGGAGCGTCTTTTGCATTTAGTTTTCACTTTTATTTTATGCACCATGCTGGTATGAGATAGTCCTTGGTTGATTTATAGAATTCTCTATGCACTTCACTTATATCTTTTGAGTATGGCTTTATAGAATGCTTCATGTGCTTCACTTATATCATTTGAAGTTTGGATTGCCTGTTTCTCTTTACATAGAAAACCGCCATTTGTAGAATGCTCTTTTGCTTCACTTATATTTGTTAGAGCGAGGGCATATCTTTTGTAGAAAGAATTAAACTCTCTTGCTTCACTTATATCTATTTAGAGAGATGACAGGAACTGGTCATTCACATGGTTAGTCATAAAATCCTACATAAAACTTGTAGATCACTGAATATGATATGTTTGGTTCCTTGCAATAGTTTTGCGATATAAAGATGGTGATATTAGAGTAATGCTAGTGGGTAGTTGTGGATTAGTAGAAATACTTGTTTTGAGGTTTGTGATTCCCGTAGCATGCACGTATGGTGAACCGTTATGTGATGAAGTCGTAGCATGATTTATTTATTTATTGTCTTCCTTATGAGTGGCGGTCGGGGACGAGCGATGGTCTTTTCCTACCAATCTAACCCCCTTGGAGCATGCGCGTAGTACTTTTTTTCGATGACTAATAGATTTTTGCAATAAGTATGTGAGTTCTTTATGACTAATGTTGAGCCATGGATTATACGCACTCTCACCCTTCCATCATTGCTAGCCTATCTAGTACCGCGCAACTTTTGTCGGTACCATAAACCCACCATATACCTTCCTCAAAACAGCCACCATACCTACCTATCATGGCATTTCCATAGCCATTCCGAGATATATTGCCATGCAACTTCCATCATTATTACATACATGACTTGAGCATTCATTGTCATATTGCTTTGCATGATCGTAAGATAGCTAGCATGATGTTTTCATGGCTTGTCCGTTTTTTGATGTCATTGCTACGCTAGATCATTGCACATCCCGGTACACCGCCGGAGGCATTCATATAGATTCATATATTTGTTCTAGACATCGAGTTGTAATATTGAGTTGTAAGTAAATAAAAGTGTGATGATCATCATTATTAGAGCATTGCCCAGTGAGGAAAGGATGATGGAGACTATGATTCCCCCACAAGTCGGGATGAGACTCCGGACTTTACAAAAAATAAAAGAGGCCAAAGAAGCCCAAATAAAAAAAGAGGCCAAAGAAGCCCACCAAAAAATAAAAAAAAATAAAAAAATGAGAGAAAAAGAGAGAAGGAGCAATGTTAATATCCTTTTTCCACACTTGTGCTTCAAAGTAGCACCATGTACTTCCTATAGAGAGTCTCTTGAGTTATCACTTTCATATACTAGTGGGAATTTTCATTATAGAACTTGGCTTGTATATTCCGATGATGGGCTTCCTCAAACGCCCGAGGTCTTCATGAGCAAGCAAGTTGGATGCACACCCACTTAGTTTCAGTCTGAGCTTTCATACACTTATAGCTCTAGTGCATCCGTTGCATAGCAATCCCTACTCACTCACATTGATATCTATTGATGGGCATCTCCATAGCCCGTTGATATGCCTAGTTGATGTGAGACTATCTTCTCCTTTTTGTCTTCTCCACAACCACCATTCTATTCCACCTATAGTGCTATGTCCATGGCTCACGCTCATGTATTGCGTGAAAGTTGAAAAGGTTTGAGAACGTCAAAAGTATGAAACAATTGCTTGGCTTGTCATCGGGGTTGTGCATGATGTGAATATTTTGTGTGGTGAAGATGGAGCATAGCGAGACTATATGATTTTGTAGGGATAACTTTCTTTGGCCTTGTTATTTTGAAAAGACATGATTGCTTTATTAGTAGGCTTTAAGTATTATTGTTTTTATGTCAAATGATAGACTATTGCTTTGAATCACTCGTATCTTAATATTCATGCCATGATTAGATATGTGATCAAGATTATGCTAGGTACCATTCCACAACAAAAATTATCTTTTTTATCATCTACCTACTCGAGGACGAGCAGGAATTAAGCTTGGGGATGCTGATACGTCTCCGTCATATCTATAATTTTTGATTGTTCCATGCCAATATTATACAACTTTCATATACTTTTGGCAACTTTTTATACTATTTTTGGGACTAACATATTGATCCAGTGCCCGCTGACAGTTCCTGTTCGTTGCATGTTTTATGTTTCGCAGAATATCCATATCAAACGGAATCCAAACAGGATTAAAACGGATGGAGCTTATTTTTGGAATATTTGGAAAATTCCGGAAGAACAAATCCACGCGAGACGGTGCCCGAGGTGGCCACGAGGTAGGGGGGCGCGCCTACCCCCCCCCCTTGGGCGCGCCCCTGACCCTCGTGGGCCACCCGTAAGGCGGTTGATGCCCTTCTTCGGCCGCAAGAAAGCTAATTTTTGGAAGAAAAAAATCATGGCCAAGGTTTCAGGCCAATCGGAGTTATGGATCTCCATATATATACGAAACAGTGAAGGTGCAGCAGAACAGAACGCAGAAACAGAGAGAGACAGGGAGATGGATCCAATCTCGGAGGGGATCTCGCCCCTCCCATGCCATGGAGGCCAAGGACCAGAGGGGAAACCCTTCTCCCATCTAGGGAGGAGGTTAAGGAAGAAGAAGACGAAGGGGCCCCCTCTCCCCTTCTCTTCCGGTGGCGCCGGAATGCTGCCGTGGCCATCATCATCATCATCATCATCATCGCGATCTACACCAACACCTTCGCCATCTTCACCAACATCTCCATCACCTCCCCCCCTCTATCTACAGCGGTCCACTCTCCCACAACCTGCTGTACCCTCTGCTTGAACATGGTGATTTATGCTTCATATTATTATCCAATGATGTGTTGCCATCCTATGATGTCTGAGTAGATTTTCGTTGTCCTATTGGTGGTTGATGAATTGCTATGATTTATTTAATTTTCTTGTGGTTATGTTGCTATCCTTTGGTGCCCATCATATGAGTGCGTGCGTGGATCACACCATAGGGTTAGTTGTATGTTGATAGGACTATGTATTGGAGGGCAAGAGTGATAGAAACTTCAACCTAGCATAGAAATTGATGCATACAGGATTGAAGGGGGGCCAATATATCTTAATGCTATGGTTGGGTTTTACCTTAATAAACATTAGTAGTTGCGGATGCTTGCTAATCGTTCCAATCATAAGTGCATAGAATTCCAAGTCAGGGATAACATGCTAGCAGTGGCCTCTCCCACATAAAACTTGCTATCGGTCTAGTAAAGTAGTCAATTGCTTAGGGGAAATTTCGCAACTCCTACCACCACTTTTCCACACTCTCTATATTTACTTTATTGCTTCTTTACTTACAACAGCCCCTACTTTTTATTTACTTGCTCTTTATTATCTTGCAAACCTATCCAACAATACCTACAAAGTACTTCTAGTTTCATACTTGTTCTAGGTAAAGCGAACATCAAGCGTGCGTAGAGTTGTATCGGTGGTCGATATAACTTGAGGGAATATTTGTTCTGCCTTTAGCTCCTCGTTGGGTTCGACACTCTTACTTATAGAAAACTATTGCGATCCCCTATACTTGTGGGTTATCACCCATCCACCTAGTCATCCTCGGCCACGGGACGCAGCTACCGCCGCTGGCAGAAGGCGAGGTCAAAACTGCTGGCGGTGCGGAGCCCATCTTGCGGCAGCCCGGATGCCAGTTCCGTCCGGCGCTCGCGGCCGCTAGCTAGCCAAGATAGCTCCGTCCAGCTGCTTGTCTGGAAGGTTTGCTAGCTAGATTGTCACAGCGGTGTGGCGGCTTGCTCGCGCGCGCCGCTCTAAGGCCAGCCATCTGGCTCGAGTGAAGGCCAGCGCGACGGCTTGCTCGTGAGTCATGCTCAGGCCAGCTTGCCAACCCGTGCGGAGGCCAGCGCGGCGTCCGGCCCGTCCGGCGGAGCGGCGGCCAACTCGCTCAATCACCGGCGCCACCGACGAGCACGCATCAGTACTATTTGAAGTAATGTTCAGGAAAAATAATTATTTGAGGGGGAATAACAGGATAGAAGGTCAGATGTGGGTCCCTCATGTCAACGGTCAAACAAAATGTGTTGGTTTAAGCTGCCTTGTCAGCAGGGACATGTGGGCCAACCCTATCATAAATGGGTTTAAACTAACCTAATCGGTAGGTAGTAGTTTTTGGCGTGGATTAAGAAATTTTGGGTATGTGTTTGCTATTTTTGTACTATAGATTTTCCTAGGGCTGGTTGAAAGTGGTAGTTTTTTGTTAAATACTCTACGTATTGTAAGTAGGAGTGAAATTTAAGCTTTGGAACCCAATAAGCAAGGCTAGTTAGATAGTGCATATGTGTACATGATTGAAAGTAAATATCACCCATGAGTGACTAATATCTTGATGGAAAACTCGAAACTATGGAATACTAGGGGAAATTTTTGCATGGTTGGAAATACTAGCAATGTTCATGTGCGTTGCAACGAATCATAATTAGAATAATACTTATTCACAAACTTGATACAAAACACTCAAATTTTGATATACATATATCACTAGAGATATATTATGTTTCAATTAGAATATATTCCTTGGGCTGTTTTGGTGAGGTCAGGGAGGGATGTGGTTGGTTTTAAGATACTAATTATGGGGTTTTCTGCAAATTGGTAGACAAGCGGGATGTTTGTGAGAAAAGGCAACAACTTACCTCACAGTCGTTAGATGTAGATCTAATGGTCACAAACGACGGATGGCAGACACACCATCATCACCAACTTAGTCTTCTGTAGGAGTAGTAGCAAGATCCGTGCATTGCATGGAACATGAAGATGCATTTTCTTTATAAAAACTCTCGTTGTGATTGACCCATGCGGGAGTAATCCCATGTGTAAAAACTAATGATATCTCGAGAAATAGGAGATAAGGTGAAGAGGAGTGGGGCGTGGTGGTGATTGGTGGTCGGACTGAGCGGAGGCATGGGGATTGATGACGCCGGCAGCAGCCACCAGGCTAGTTTGTTCCAGAGGCTTCCTTTCTTAATTGCTCAACAATGAGGTTGTTGGAGATAAGGATGAACAAGGGAAGGCCTTGTCTGCAAATGTGGAGAGGGGTGCGGGTATCTTTTAGTTTAATTTCCATCTGTCAGATATAGATCGGATGGTCTATATTGCAAGATGGCACACGTACCGTCATCACCAGCTCAGTTTTTTATAAGAGAAGAAATATAAGTATGGAGATACAAACGTATTATCGATACTTGTTTCTATAAACTAGCATCTACATTCTATTCAATGCCTCAGCATGTGAGCCCTTAGCACAATGACTTCTCGACTGTGTAAAACAAAGGTTTTCCCGTCGCCGATAAGGAGGGGGTGACGGCGGTGCGCTTTTTGGCTTGCTCTAGTCCTAGTAGTCATACTAGGTGGTCTAAGCACGTGCAGATTTATTCTTTTTCACGTCTTGTGTTCGCCGTAGTACCATGACTGTTGATGAATAGACGGTAAGTTATTCACGGGGAAACCCTTGTTGAGCGTGTTTGAGAGGGAGAGAGAGACAGTGTGCGTGTGTGATATGTCTAGAGACTGAGGCAATGATAACAGACTCTTTGTGTCTATGTGCGTGGAGGATAGAGAGAGACATGTACATGGGGCTTTGTGTTGTGTAACATGGAGACACATATACATAATTAGCGAGTGAGTGTGCGAGATACACATGCGGATATGGGGAGAGATGAGGATCCAGATTAATGGGTGTTTGTGCGTGTCTGTGTGTGTGTGTTTGTGCGCGTGTTCGTGCGTGAGAGGGAGTGTGTGTATGTGGAGTAGAGAGACCACTAATGATGTAAACCTAGTATAAGGGAAGGGGGAATGGTGTGATATGTGTAGTAGCGGGATAGCATGGGTGCGGGCGGGGGGAGCAGACTATTTGGAAGAGACATCGATTGTGTGTGGGAGAGGGGTGTGAGAGCGATATATATATATATATATATAGAGAGAGAGAGAGAGGAAGAGAGGGGGCGAGAGGGGGCGTTTGTGTCCATAAATGGAGTATAGATAGGGAGACAATGTTGATGTTGTTTGAAATTGGCCTATGTACGGAGACGCAAGGGAAGCGAGTCATCGTGTGTGTGATAGGGACTTCATGAGAGATCTAGAATAGATGGTGTAGAGAACAATGTGCGAGATCGAGAATGAATATACAATAGGGAGCTATGGAAAGAGTCACGACATATATGTATACAGGGAGGAGCTGGGGCGGGTCCGCATGTGGGAGAGATAGAAAGAGGAGAGTGGTGCGCAAGGAGACAAAGTGTGCTTGTTTTGCAGTGGGGGTGGTGTGTGAGGTGAGTGTGCGAGAACCACATAACTAGGGAGATAGACATTTGGGGGCGACGTTTTGTGTGTATGGGAAAAATACACTCTACATAGTGTGTGTGCTTGTGAAAGAGAGATGCCGGGAGACCTAGCTAGAGAGTGGGGGAACGATGCATGCATGCCCGAGAGATAAAGTGATAGAGACCTATATTGGGGTCCCAACTTTAGAAGAGAGAGGGGTATTGATGTTCCCGTGTGTTGGTGTTTGGGGAGAGAACGACTTCTGTGTGTGTGGGGGGCAACGAGCGGGGGTTTGCTTCAGATAAAGAGTGAGGTGTCTATATTAGAGGGACTTTAGCGTAATTGAGATATACATGGTCAATAGTGTGTGCACTCAAGATTGATCAATTTGTTTCACAGTTTGGACTATGAGATAACGATACTTTTGAACATGCGTGATATACTTTGATGTACCAGAATTACAAACCTAAGATTGGAATTTTGGAATTCGACTCGATCATTAGCTTTTGTAATTCATTTAAATGGAGGTACATTGTTAAGCCGGGATTTAGTGATTTCAAATTCATATATCAAACCTAGAGATATACACATACGGGCATGTTCAAACTTTATAATCATCCACTTTATTCATACACATACAAATTTTTGCTTTTTTCATCATATTTAGGATAAACACATTTGGAATTTCATTTAAATTGGACCATATGATGGTATTTGCTTGTAGTATCTCAATGATCCATATTTGAATTGAATGGACAATCTAAGTTTCGAGTTGGAGACATTGATTTTCAAAACTTGCACTTTTTTGCGTGCAAAACAAACAAATTCTCGGCCATGATATCATATCGGCCGTACAAGAGCAGAATATAATTTCAGGCGCCAAAAGCTTTCAAACTTCCCACTCACATTGAAATATCTCACGCTCAAAAGTTTAGCCCTGCGATATTCCTGTTTTACCCCTGCCACATGAACGGAAAAGGGCTGCTTTGGTAACTTGATTGTTTTCCCCTCTTTGCCCCCAACATTCTTCCCCAGAGCCCCTCCCCTTCCCCCCCCCCACCCCCCCACCCCGGCAAGCCACCAAATCTAGTCCTCCGCCGCAGTGGTGGACCTCACACCCCGACGGATCTACCTTCCGCACCTTGGAACCCCCAACTGCCAACTCACCACTTCACCGGAGCCGCTTCAGCGACTGGCTTGTACACTGCTCTAGATCTCCTTGACCGCCATCATGGTCCACCGCACTGAATCTGCTTAACTGCCGCCCTCGTCCACCACAGTGTAGGCCCTTCACTGACTCCCTCATCTATCCCTTCGCTGGCCCTTCATACAAGCCCTCGTCCGCCGCAACAGATCCGCCTCATCGAAAGCACTGTACAACGCGCCCGCCGAAGCCTTCGTCCACTGCACCGGACCCGCTCCACGGACGCCATATTCAACTCCACTGGCCCTACTTTACCGACACCGCAACCTCATCAGGTTATTTCGATCTGTACTCCTTCGGTTTTTCTCTTTATCATGCAACTGTTCACTTACCACAGATGAGCTTTCTTGTATGTCGACAGGCGCCACAACCGTAGTACCAGAGCAGCTTCAGTGACGGTGACAGCCGGCCCAAACTCAACTGCACCACGAGCACCATCGACGATCCTTAGCTATCAAGTATGCCAACGATACCCATACGCCACCGAGAATCAGGTACTATTATCCAACAGTCGGCGCCTACGTTCACTTTCTTAGCATAAGCACCGCACCTTTGAATTTATTCAAGGCATCATTCAGTTTTTCATGAGACGCGTTATTCTGCTTGCACCTGTAGGGCCATACTTCTGGCAGTGAACATGTTACATGTGCTAAATTACATACCAGTGCACATATAGTTAATATGCTTTAGTTTTGTCCTAAGTATTATTGTACTTCCTAGATATCACTGCCTACAATTTTACTTATTGCATGCTATATTTACGATAATGGTGTTGTTCTGATGCCACCTGTTGGTTCCATCAGACTACTTCATGTTCTCTATGCTTAATTACACATGAGCAAACTAGCATGTGGTTCCGCTGGTTTTTGTTCGTTTTACCCTACATTTTCTGATGCTAGCTATTACATCACTGCTACGAGCCTCTGTTCATTACTTTTTTGTCTGTTCTTGATCTTCCCAAGTTGCATGACTAATTTGATGCTTCTATTAATTATGGAGCTGCCAACCCCATCAAGAAAAATATTTGTTCTTTTGGGGCTGGCACCTCGAACAAGCATAAAAATAGAGGGAAGCAGATATATTGTCGAGTATGCACACACCCTTCTTTCATTAGTTTAGATGAACCATTGATGATCAATTCGAACCAGTGCATGCGATTAAAATTAATTTTACCTAAATAGAGGGTTTAGAATAAACTACAACAAGTAGATTTGCAACCATGGGATGCTAACGATATCTTCAAAGAACATTGCAACACCAGCGAGGCTTCACAACAACATATGGTAAGCCAGTGTGTTTTAGTACATGTGAAATGTAATGCGTGTGGGCTGCTTTCTTGGCTTGTGCCCTCAACCTGTAATCCTACAGGATAACAAATAGTTCAGTTGTCTGTTGTGCTGTATTGCTTGATTCGAATGCTTGTTTGTTACTTGTTACGCTATACCTGAGTTGGCCAATATGTCAGCAGTGCCTGTTGTACTATCATAAAGAAATGCATGCCTAGTTCATTTGAGTCCTTAACTTTTCCTCTGAACTTCATCACAAGACCGTCTTCGTAGTTTATATGAGGCCACACTGTTAAGTGCTTTCTCATATTATTTCAACTGCTTAGATGCCTTGGCAACTTAAATATAGCGGTGGTACACTCCCTTTCAACTAGGGATGTCAACTGGGTCCCGTTTAATCCCGATTAAAGTCCACTAGTGTTATGATAGATCAAAAGAGTTTTTGTTTTTTGAGGAAAATGAACCAGAGAGCTAGCAAAAACTAACTAGATGGGACTGGCGGATGTCGTTTATTTGCCACTTACATCCCTAGTTTCATCTTACCATTTTAAAAAATTTCGGCTGATGCTGCTTTGAACCATTTAAATATAGCTTGCCATGCTCGGCAGTAATTCTTCTGTCGTTTACCATGTAAGCTTACTACCTGGATCATGCGATAACTATCTCTTACTTATGTCCAGCGGAAACCTTTCAAGATGCCGTTCACACTAGGACATAATGTACAACCCCAAAATCTATTTATGGAAGCAGTGCGACATCCATGTTACCAGATGGTAGCAGTTCAGAGGCAACACCGCCGGAGAGCAGTCCGAGCACAGATATTATAGTTCTTGAGGCTCTACTAGAGGCAGAAAGAGATGGTGTGGCTGCCATGAATGAGGTAATCTCGATCTTGAAGCTGGAAATTATGCAATTAGCTGCACGCATTATGCAATTAGCTGCACCCAATAATTGGAGGAAGTAAGAATGTTGCATTTGAAGACGGAGGAGGTCCTGTTGCTTCTGCTATCTGAAGCCCAGGGTAATCCCAGTTCTTCTTTGGATAGCAGTTGAAATTGTCATTAGATTATTGTACTTGCATGTTGTGTCATGTCTCGGAATGGATTATGTTGTAAGACCCCCTATGTTGTCCATGTGTTGTAATGTTCCGAATTTTTTAGGCGAGGTAATCCTCAGTACTTGTATGATTGACATAAGGTGAACTGTTTTTCGTGTGAGCATATTGTATTGGATGAAATAACTGTTTGACTCAAAGTGTATCCAACCTACTGAATTCGAAGATCACGACATTTCTAAATCATAATCATATATAAAGGTGGAATAAATCTTTGTTGTGGTTTTGAAGAAATAAATAACAAAACGTAGAATTATCTGTGGATATTCGTAATCGAATAAAAATTGAATTTGGATTTAGTTGCCAGGGCCCAGGGCAAACGTGAATTCTAATTCTCCCAAGTTTTGAACGAAGCGGCTAAACACCCACTATCATGTGTGGGCTGTCCGAAGCAAGTGTTTGCGAGGTGGAAATTACTGTCTACCCCTGACACTTGACATCCTTATCGACCGGATTTACACTGATGTCGATAGGGGAAGACTAGTAACTTCAATCAGACATGACACGACGGCCTCTGAGCCCATTCAGACACGGTGGGCGCCAAATGTGGGCGGCAAAACACATTTGATTCAAGCTCGTCCGAAAGACATGTTTCTCTCCCTCCATTTCCCCATTCATCCATGGTGGGCGGCAAAACAAACTCTCCTCATCCGAAATTGATGTAGGCTAATATTTTAAATAGGTGCAGATGTGTAACTTCCCTCAGACGTGACACAACCGCCCTACCTGTCAGCCCCGTTCATACACCGTGGGCGTCAACCGTGGGCGGCAAAACACCCTCTCCTCGCCCGAAATCGTTACCGACAAATATTTGGGAGATGCCAGATTACCATCCTATCCCCAACCATGTCCGAAATTTTAAACGGGGCATAAGTTCGTAACTTTCCCACATTACAGACAAGCGCGCCCCCAAGTTTGAGATCCCCCTCCCCCTCCATTTCCCCATTCATACACCGTCGGCGCCATGACAACCTCCCCACTGCGGCCAGCCTCCTTCGTCCGCCACCCCATCCTCCACCTTGCCGGAGCCGCTACCCCTACCCCGTCGTCCACTGCAAGAGATGGACGTCTCTCATCCACGGCACCGGATCAGGATCCTCTCATCGTGTCGTCTCGCTTTATCGGCACCGTCGTCCACTTTGTCGTTGCCGCTCCTACGACCGCCTCGTCCACGGCAACAGGATTTATTCCCCAACCCGGTCGTCTGCCATCTAAAAGTCTTCTTCCCCGCCGCCAACAGCCAACGCACCCGCAGCACCCTCAACGTATCTGCAGGGGCCTATACGGCGTCGCAAGAGAGGTGGTACTCTTCCATATGTGCTTAAGTTATTGATCTCACCCGGAAAATATATCTTAAATTGTTTACTGTACTTTTCTTTCCCGTACCAAATTGTAGTGGCTAGTTGAATGCAATTGGTTGCGAAGTAGCTTTGTCCGGTTTGCACCTTCAGATCCGCCATGTCACGGTCACTATACGCGTAAAGCTTATGGTTTCCCCCCTTTTTATTCACTACCATCATCATAGGTGATTCCCTGCTTCGTGTCGTGCTAGCACTTCTCCTCAAGACCTCAACACATCGAGCGAAACAACATGCCACTCATAATTCTAAAGCTTACGTGTTGAAATACGAATCTGATATGATGCTCATATTACTAAAATAGAGAATGTTTAATTGGTCACCTAATGTTCCTATATTCGTTTCAAAAAGCATGTGCACCACCCACTGGTCCAGCTAGTTCCACTTTCCTGATTTTACTCTTGATGCTTAGGGTTTTCCCCTTTTATCTACTCTACTATGATCTGCGTAGGTGCTTTCTGTCATACTAGTATTACTCCACCCTTCAAGCTAAAAAACACAACACTCAAAATTCCGAAGCTTAGTTGTTCAAATATGATTGTGATATGATACTGATATTAGTTAACAGACACATTTAATTGGTTAGCTAAAGGTCCCACTTGAGTTTCCAAATGCATGTACGACATATACAGAGACAGCAGAATTGCATTTCTTTGTCACTTGTTGACTGTACTTTCTTGTTCATACCAAATCTTAGTTGTTATTTCAAAGCAAATATCGGATGCTAACTACCCTTTGCGCGGTTTGCAGCTTCAGATCTGCCATCCCACTGCCACGGTCAACACTATACTCATCATGCTTATGGTTTCCCCATTTTATAATGACCATGATCAGCCTGCGTGGTTCGTGTCGTAATAGCACTGCTCCACCCATCGAGCTAAACAAGCTTAGTTGTACAAATTCAAATCTGGTATTATGTTGATATTAGTAAAACTAAGAGATGTTTAATTGGTCAGCTAAATGTTCCTACTTGAGTTTCAAAATGCATCTGAGCCACATATGGAGAATCCGGAAGGAATAGTATTTCTCTGTGCACTTTGGTTCATCATGGGTGGCCAACCGACATTGTATAGAAAGACTTGTAATATCTTCAATCTGCTTGCTCTTCTGCTCTTCTTTAAGATGATCATCTTCTCTTGCGGTCGACTGGTCAGGTCGAGTTATTCTCCCTTAGTATATTTTGAATCTGTCAAGTCAGGTCGACTTGTTCTTCTTGAAAGTGCGTTATATCGACTAGAGGGGGGGTGAATAGGCGATTTTTAAGAAAGTCTTCAAAACATGGAAGTTATGAAGACAAACGATAGAAATAAACCTATTACCCTGCAGCGGAAAGTAGACTACACTAGACAAGCCATAGTCAAGTATTCAATAGAGTGAAAGCATAATGACTAATAGCAGCAATGTAGTAAGGATCAGGTAGGAAGATATTGTGAAGCCACACAGAACACGCAGTCACTCAGTGAAGACAAAAGATAGTGCGAACATACAATGACTTCACAAGGAGTAACAGTAAGTAAAGGGAAGGGAAGGTGGAACCAGTGACTCGCTGAAGACAATGATTTGTTGGACCAGTTCCAGTTGCTGTGACAACTGTACGTCTGGTTAGGGCGGCTAGGTATTTAAACCTTAGGAAACACAGTCCCGGACACCCAGTCCTGAACACGCAGCTCAGGACACCCAGTCCTCACCGTATTCCCCTTGAGCTAAGGTCACACAGACCTCGCCCAATCACTCTGGTAAGTCTTCAAGGTAGACTCCCAAACATTCATAGACTTCGTTCACCGGCAATCCACAATGTCTCTTGGATGCTTAGAACGCGACGCCTAACCGGCTGGAGGATGCACAGTCCTCAAGTGTAATAAGTCTTCAGATCACACAGACAAGAAGACTTAGGTGATGCCTAATTCTCTTTGGCTCTGGGTGGTTAGGGCTTTATCCTCGCAAGGAATTCTCTCTCAAAGGCTTTGAGGTGGGTTGCTCTCAAACGACAAAAGCCGTACTCTGAATCTGAGCAGCCAACAGTTTATGGTTGTAGGGGTTGGGCTATTTATAGCCACTTGGCAACCCGACCTGATTTGTCCGAAATGACCCTGGGTCACTAAGGAACTGACACGGGTTCCAACGGTCAGATTTCAAACTCACACGGCAACTTTACTTGGGCTGCAAGCAAAGCTGACTTGTCCGACTCTGGACAAGATTCGCTCTCATAGTCTTCACTCGAAGACATAGGTTTTGGTTAGGCATCACTTCAGTCATTCTGACTGGTTCTCTTGGACCCCACTTAACAGTACGGTGGTTCCTATGACTCAACACAAAAGAAAGAGAACTACGAAAGATCTAAGTCTTCGAGCTCCATAGGCTTCATGTGGTGTCTTCTCTTGTCATAGTCTTCAATGTGAATATCTTTATATACCACCTTTGACTTCAATGTCTTCATACATTTTTAGGGGTCATCTCTGGTAGGAAAACCGAATCAATGAGGGACTTCTACCTGTGTTATCCTGCAATTCTCACAAACACATTAGTCCCTCAACTAGGTTTGTCGTCAATACTCCAAAACCAACTAGGGGTGGCCTAGATGCACTTACACTTCTTTACTATATGTTGAAGCTGTCATCTGCGAAGTATCATCACTTTTGGAGCTCTCATATTTTGAGTAGTAGGCCACATTATATTAGTGCACACACAAAATTATAGCATGCATGGCACCTCTTAGAATAATTGCAGAGATAGCACAAAGGGGTTTACAGGGAGGAAGTATTGGATTAGAATCACTTCTGCATTACAAAGATAATCTCACTTGTTTTTATGTTTTCATGCATGTCAGGTGGCGAACAAACTTGGCATGGTGGAGGATGGCCTATCTTATTCACCCATCAAGGTGCATGCTCTAACTTGGCAAGGTTGTATTGGTCACACATATTTTGCTTATAGCCTCTTGCATTACTTCTACTTTGTTACACCATCTGCTTAGTTTAAGCATCATATATGAGGATATGCCATACCTATCCATTTTCTGTACCTATTCCATGTGTCGTCATACTATGTTTTTCCAGTCAAATGTTGTTCTTTCGCAATAGATGTCCAAAAGGAAGAGGGTGATTGCAGATCCTCAAGGAGTACAAACTAGGTATTTGGAAAAGGTAGTGATACCTGTTAAATCATATTGATCAGCAGCCACAGAAAACACTGGCCCAACTATAACAGACTTTACCCCTACTCCAGTGGCCAAACCCCTATTAGAACTGCTGATAGCCCAGCGTCAGGTACTGTCTATGATATCAATTCAAAATTTGAACTCCTAAATTTCTGCATGTGCCTGACCTTCTCTATTGTATGAAAACTAATTTCAGATGACTCTCCTTGCTCAAAGGATCATAGGACCTCACGAAAATACTAGGCTCTACATTGCTCTTGTCAGTACCTCTTGCCCTTTGTCAGCATACTTACACTCATTGTTGTTTGATTATGTTGCATCACTGTAAATGTTCGCTTCTTTATCCTTCCTTTGCTTGAAATTATAAGATCTATATTTACTCTTAGATAAATGTAGAATTAACACAATGGTTATGAAGTTTTGGATTGCTCATGTAGAATTAACATAATGGACGGTGGTGGTATTACTGTACATGCATCATGAGATAGTTGATTGTCTAGCATTATTCTGCATCTTATCTGCCCTGCCCTCCACTTTCTCCAAATTATCATATCTACATTTACTCTTACCAAAATGTTGAATAAAGCCAATGCCACTACACACGTTGATGTCTGCATTCCTCTTGTCAGTACCTTTTCCCTTGTAATGTTGTACTTAATTAATTGCTATTTTATTATGTATCGTCAGTCTGCACCTGGGCTTCATTATCCTCTATTTCTGTAACGCCCCGAGACCGTTGCGCCAGGTGTCTTCCAATTATTCGTTGTTGTTGCCTTGTCTTTTGCTTGCGTGTCGCATCTTGCCATGTCATCATCCGCATTGCATCATCATGTTTTCAAAACTTGCATCTGTCCCGGCCTCCTCGTTCTCTCCGTTGTCCGTTCTGAGCCCAACCACACTTGCACGCGCCCGCGACATGTCCGAAATAGTATTTTATAAGTGGACGGAAAATGTTCTCGGAATGGGACAAGAGTTGACGTGCGGTCTTATTATAGTGTAGATAGACCGCCTGTCAAGTTTCATCGCATTCAGAGTTCGTTTGATAGCCCAACCGTTAAACTATAATGGCATTATAGCCGGTCTAACGTCGGACGTTTTCGGTCTCCGGAAACAGTCGCCGGGCCTCCCTCTCTTCTCTTCTCTCAGCTCAAGACCGTCTACACAGCCCACTATCTACCGCCAGATCCGACCTAAGCTCTAACTTCATCCCGCGACCCTCCTCGCGCGCGCGTCCGGTAGCTGTCCCGGACCCGACCCGGACTATCGTTACTGTTGTGTCCGGAACATCCCCAAACATCTACAAAATATCACCATTTTCTTATTTAGGCTCCCTAGCCTATTTTCCCCGACCGTCCGATTACGATCGGAGGGACGGATTAGCCCATACCCAAAAATCCCCTGATATATATATATAGGTCCAACCCTAACTTCTAGGGAGTTTATCCCATCCATCCCCTGCCCGCCGCCACCTACCTACTTTCTCCCTCGGGATCCTCCCTGATCCAATTCACCAACCAGTGCTCCCCCATGTCCCTCCTCGATCCCCATCACTTGCAGCCACCCAAAAATCCTTCCAGTCACAGGGAAGCTCGTCGGCGCAAGCTCCTCCCATGCCCTTCCTGAGCCGAGCGCCATGGCCCCGCCGTATATCGCCGGAGCAGAAGCCCCTTGCCCAGCGCGCCGGAGCTGTGCCTCACCACCACCACGGTCAGCTAGGCCACAGAGGACCAGGTCGCCATGCCCCTGCCTTCCCTTCATTTGCTCGCCGTGCTCCTGTCTCTCAACCTCTCTAAAATCTCTCGCCTCTCCCTTCTCTAGAAGGGACCCGACGCCTTGGACGCTCACGTCCCTGATCTTGCAGCGCCGCCGCCTGGAGCTTCTTTGCCGGAGGCCTTCGCCTCGTCCGCGTCGTCGGCATCCATCCCCGCCTGAATCCTCGCCTCCTCTCCGAACCTTGTGATTGCTGCTTCGCTTCTACATGGAACGAGTCTCTGCCTCCTCCGCCCAAGCACCCACACGGGAGATGCCCGGCGCTCCACCCCAAGAAGGAACAGCGCCCAAGCGCTCCTCCTCCTCGCAACCCGCCGCCCCGGCGAACCTCGCTGCCGGCGACTACCTCCCGCAGGAGCTCCAACCCCTGGCCATGGACACTCATGCTTCCCTGGTGCCTTGCACGTCCACGCCACCGATGACAACAGCAGCAGCAGGGAAACCCGTCATCGGATCCGCCTCCATCGGCCTCTGTTCGGCGCGGCACTGCCGGGATCTGCTCGCCACCTTGCCGACCTGCCGCTTCCCGCGCCTGCCGGCCCCTCCGCAAGTCCCAGCGTCGCCTCCCTCTGTTCGAGCAAGGGAGACGAGTGATGACTCTTCTGCATCGAGCCGCTCTGACTTGAGCGCTCGCGTTGAACCAGCGCTCGCGTGACCGCGCCCACTCCAAGCCGAGGCCCAGCGCACCAACCGGCCCACCTCACCACCGGCCGGGCTGAAGCCCATGGTGAGGGCACCCCGCGCCCCTCCTTTTTTTCTTCTCTTTCCCTCCTGTTGGGCCAGCCTGCTATGTTTCGGCCCATAGACGGTTTTTTTTTCGTTCTGCGAATTTATCATTTTTCCTGTGCATGCATAATTACAGAAAATACCCTTGTTTCAAATTGTTAATAACTAAATAACCGTGCATCACATTAAAAAGAATTATATATGTAAAGTGCTTAGAATTTTGTCTAGTTTAATAATATGCAACTTTCAACTATGTTTAAAATGTTTAAAATGTTGTTTGTTTTAATTTGCTTAAATATCTTGCTAAAACGGTTTAAATCATAACTAAATAACCGTAGCTCCAAACTTAACAAACTTTATATGTAAATGGGGTAGAAAAATGCCTAGTTTAACATGGTGGCATCACTTTGCATGTTTAACAACTCTAAAATTGTGATTAGTGCAGAACAGCACCAAATCTAAGAGATGCATATGGGGATTTACCGGAATTTGTTGTTCGTTGTTTCCGGCTTGATTTAACCTTGACTAGATAGGTAGTTTTATTTTGCTTCACCCTCTTGCCATGTTTAACAACATTTAATATTGTTGGGTACATAAACGAGATCGAACTAAATAACTTGTTGTGGTGTTTCGTCAATATGCAACTCATTGCATATTGATCTCCACTTAATTTGTAAGGTTGCTTGTGCAGTTTGCCATGCCATGCTTCATTAAACCGGACATGCATCATACTTGTTGTGCATCATGCCATGTTTATGTGGTGGTTGTTTACTATGTTGTTTGCTTCTTTCCGGTGTTGCTTCTTCGGGTCAGTTCCGATAACGTCGCGTTTGTGAGGATCCGTTCGACTTCGTCCGTTTGTCTTTTTCATGGACTCGTTCTTCTTCCTTGCGAGATTTCAGGCAAGATGATCATACCCTCGAAATCACTTCTATCTTTGCTTGCTAGTTGCTCGCTCTTTTACTATGCCTATGCTGCGATACCTACAACTTGCTTATCATGCCTCCTATATTGTTGAACCAAGCCTCTAACCCATCTTGTCCTAGCAAACCGTTGTTTGGCTATGTTACCCCTTTGCTCAGCTCCTCTTATAGCATTGTTAGTTAAAGGTGAAGATTGAAGTTTGTTCCTTGTTGGAACATGGAGATGTTGTTCCTTGTTGGAACATGTTTACTTGTTGGGATATCACAATATCTCTTATTTAACTAATGCATCTATATACTTGGTAAAGGGTGGAAGGCTCGGCCTTTTGCCTAGTGTTTTGTTCCTCTCTTGCTGCCCTAGTTTTCGTCATATCGGTGTTATGTTCCCGGATTTTGCGTTCCTTACGCGGTTGGGTAATAATGGGAACCCCTTGACAAATCGCCTTGAATAAAACTCTTCCAGAAATGCCCAACCTTGGTTTTACCATTTTCCACCTAGCCTCTTTTTCCCTTGGGTTTCCGGAGCCCAAGGGTCATCTTATTTAACCCCCCCGGGCCAGTGCTCCTCTGAGTGTTGGTCCAAACTAGAGCCATGTGCAGCGGCCCCTCGGGGAAACTCGAGGTTTGGTTTTAGTTGTACGGATTGCTCATCTGAGTGTGCCCTGAGAACGAGATATGTGCAGCTCCTATCGGGATTTGTCAGCACATTCGGGCGGTGTTGCTGGATTTGTTTTAACTTGTCGAAGTTGTCTTGTAGAACCAGGATACCGAGTCTGATCGGAATGTCTCGGGAGAAGGTATATCCTTCGTTGACCGTGAGAGCTTGTCATGGGCGAAGTTGGGACTCCCCTGCAGGGATTTGAACTTTCAAAAGCTGTGCCCGCGGTTATGGGCAGATGGGAATTTGTTAATGTCTGGTTGTAGATAACTTGAACCTTAACTTAATTAAAATGAATCAATCGCGTGTGTAACCGTGATGGTCTCTTCTCGGCGGAGTCCGGGAAGTGAACACGGTGTTGGAGTAATGTTTGACGTAGGTTGTTCTATAGTTATTCGTTCGTGCTTTGCCTTCTCTTCTCGCTCTCTTTTGCGAACAGGTTAGCCACCATATATGCTAGTCGCTTGCTGCAGCTCCACATATTACCTTGCCTTTCCTATAAGCTTAAATAGTCTTGATCGCGAGGGTGCGAGATTGCTGAGTCCCCGTGGCTCACAGATTACTTCCAAACCAGATGCAGGGCCCGATGACTCCGTTCCAGATAATGCGCTTGAGCTCAAGTGGGAGTTCGACGAAGACTCACGCCGTTACTATGTGTCTTTCCCTGATGATCAGTAGTGGTGCCCAGTTGGGGCGATCGGGACCATGTCGCATGTTGGGGTTCTTCTTTTATTTTGGTTCCGTAGTCGGACCTTGATTGTATTTGGATGATGTAATGCTTTATTCATGTATTGTGTGAAGTGGCGATTGTAAGCCAACTATGTATCTCTTTCCCTTATGTATTACATGGGTTGTGTGAAGATTACCTCACTTGCGGCATTGCTTTCAATGCTGTTATGCCTCTAAGTCGTGCTTCGACACGTGGGAGATATAGCCGCATCGAGGGCGTTACAAGTTGGTAATCAGAGCCTTCCCCGACCTTAGGAGCCCCCATTACTTGATCGAATTAGCGGACGAGTTGAGTCTAGAAAAATGTTTTGAGTCATTTAGGAATTATATATCGGAGAGTTTAGGAATTCTTTTTACTCCCCAGTCCCTTCATCGCTCTGGTAAGGCATCCTGACGTAGAGTTTTGACTCTTCTCTTCTCAAATTTCACTAATTTTTTTAGGATCACGCGGGTATCTTGGAATCGTTCCGATGGTTTTGTGACGAGAACATTGTTCTTGGTGCCTCCTATCATTTATGGGTTGTGGCAGTATCCCGGGGAGTTGAGCTCCGAGGTGTTGTCGTCACAATTTTATCGTTGCAGTTCTGGAATACCTGAGTTTAGTTCTCCAACATCAAAAATCTCTTTTATGCAGTTGTTGGTGAGATAACCTCGACGCCACCCAGTACTGGGGCAGGAGTTCGGGAGTATTGCCATAACTCGTATAACGGATGCTTTTCGAAGGTTGAGGTAGACGATTTCTGAAAGTTTCTTGGTTATGTGTTGAAGGATGGATACAACTGGATGTAGGATTTGCTAGATTTGGGTGAGATATTATGCTTCCCCTGTATCCCCAACACCCGATTGCATAACCGGAAAATTTCGGGAGTTTATAAGTGGGAATTCAAGTAGCTCTTAGGATATCTTTCCGATAGATGTATGATATGAAATTGGGGTTCCACGTCTAGTGGTCTGCCTATTCACGGTTGGTTTTACAGTGTTCTCGTTGTGTCTTAAAGAGTCCTTGGCTATGCCGACTCGGGGACGCTTCGTATGTCATGTGCACTGCCTTGTACATGATGGTGTTGTACGATCGAGCCCGTGTAGGACCCACCACGAAAACTTCGGACGAAATCTCTATCATATGTTTGTTCCGGCCTATTCTGCAAGCCAATCCTTTGTTTTGTTTTGAGTTGTGGTATTCGAGTTGCTTCGAAGTCAAATGTTGATTCCATACATTTTCCTAAGCGGTGTTCTGATACCTCGATGTGAACACTAATCCTTCTTGATCATTGAGTCTGTCTTGTAAATCCTTTTCAACCGGCGTGTTTTATCTTCAAGTGGATCTGATCATTTCAACATCCGCAAGATCAATTCTAAGTTTCTCAACGTTGTTTGTTTCATCCGTCTCCAAGTTGTCTTTGTTTTTCCCCCCCCCCCCCCCTTTTTTTTCAAGGATTCAGATTTCTTAATCAAGTATCCTTTGATTCATGTGAAGTCTCTCCATTCTTTTCCTTCATTTTCTTACCCGGTGATTCTCATGAAGATTCTAACGGAGCTTCAAGTTCGTCACTCTTCACTCGTTTTCTTCTCCGGTGGGCCAATTCAAGCTTTGTTGATCATATCCTTTCCTCGTTTCAAACGCCTTCTCATACCGGTGCACCTCATAATAATTCACTTCTCGCTCTTCATTTGTTCTGGCATGCTCAAGCTTTCTCAAAAGGCTCGTCTTGTCATTCTAGATCAGTTCAACCTATTTTGAGGTTGTTGTCTCAATCATGTCTTAATTCAACCGGTGCAATCTCTCTTTTAATCGTTCTACGGTGTTTCTTTTCAGTGATCCCTAACCCACAAGTCTTTTCCCAGGATCTTACCTGTCTCTTCTTATTTTTCCGGAGTTATTCTCAAATTCTTTTTGAAGTTTGACGTAAGAATGAATTTTTCATCAGTCATTATGCTTTTCTCCAAGATCTTTCAAATTCTTTTCATCGTTGGTTCAACTTTTCCATTCTACTTTATTTCGGAGTATCTCAACAATTTGGTGGTGTTTCTCGTCGTCATTCTCAGATTTTGAAGACCAAAGAAGAGTCTTTCTTCCATATCTTACTCCTTTCTCTTCAAGATTCATGGTTCTAGATTGATGCCATCCTCTCATAATTGTTTTCAATTGAGAGAATTCTTTCCACCTATCCGGAGCAATTCAGGAGTCTTTTCAGTTTGATTCTCCGGAGCCCATGATCTCAGAATTATTCATTCCAGCTTTCAGCTCTCGTCCTTCAATCTTACCAGTGCTTCGTTCAAGTGATCTCTATTCGGCTCGTGATCTCCACGTTCTCATGTATCTAAATCCTCTCAGGCATCTTCGTTCATTTTATAATTCTTCCCGGTGTTTCTTTATCTTCTCTTCGTTCATTTTCAATGCTTACAGTGGTTCGTTCAAGATTTTTTTCTTCTTTCTTATCATATCAATTCATTCATTGTTTCCTAATTCTACCGGTGGTTCGTCGAAGACCTTCTTAAGTTTGCTCTATATCCATCTTAATCCTTTCTACGAGAATAAGTAATATGTCAAATCCGTTGATTGTCATCAATTTAATTGATGAAGGATAAGCATAATGTAATTCTTATTCTTGTTTCATCAACTAAATTCAATTCCTTATTCCGGAGCCTCATCAAAATTCTCGGTTTCAATTGTTTCATCTTCTCTTTTTCCCGGAGTTCCAACCTTTTTCAATTATTTCACCACGGAGATTCATTTAAATCGGTACAAGGCTACACCTTGTGTTTTCAACTACCCTTTCTTTTTGTTTGATCATTCTTTTGTTAACAGAGTTCTTCATGGAGGCTCAACATGATGGTTCATAAAGGATTTAATCCCTTCTCAAAGTGTTCATCAAGATTTCTTTTCAAAGGAGCTCAAGTTTTCTTCATCTTGCAATCCGGAGCGCAATTCTTTTCACCTCATCTTGAGATGGTGTTATGTCACTCTTGACAATTTGAGTTCGTGTTTCATGATTCCCATTTTGGTCAAGATTGAGATATTTTAAATCCATCAATCTCTTCATTGGAGTTATCCTGGGTTATATTTCACCTAAACCTTTCCCTAAGGATGGTTGCTATTTATGGTGCTCATAAATGACCCAAGTTCTTCTTTCATCCTTCCGGTGAAATAGTTTCTCGTCTCCTTGTTGATATCATCCAGTCTATCGTTTCCGTTAGTGGCAGGTTTTCACCTCTTGGTTTTGAGATGTTTTCCATAAGCCCACTACAAGCTTACTCTTTTCGTTGTTGGTTTTCCAACAACTCCGTTCGACCCTTCTCCTAAGGATGCCTTTTCAAACTTTTTTGTGACAGAAGTTGGCTTTTTCTTCTCCATTCTTTTATTTCAATGATCTATCTTCTATTTCTCTCTTCCGGAGGCATTGTGATGTTGCTCTTTTCTCTCATCATCTTGGATCGTGTTCTTTTCGTGCTTATCCATCTAACCGGAGTGTTGTGCCCTTTTTGCTCGAGTTCTTTCATATTACCAAGCCTTGCATATCTTTCCAACCGGAGTGCTGTTCGAATTTGTTCTTCCTTGTTCCTCTTTTCCAACGGAGTGTTTTTCAACTTTGTTCATCTTCGGGACATGCCTCCTTTCTTTTGTTCAACCTTTTCAAGGTTCTTTGGTTTCACTCGTTTGTCAAAGAAGCAACTTAGTTTTACCGCTTATCTTCCTCCTCTGTTTTTCCCTCCGGTGACATTCTAGATCTCGGGATGAGATCCTCTCGTAGTGGTGGAGTGTTGTAACGCCCCGAGACCGTTGCGCCAGGTGTCTTCCAATTATTCGCTGTTGTTGCCTTGTATTTTGCTTGCGTGTCGCATCTTGCCATGTCATCATCCGCATTGCATCATCATGTTTTCAAAACATGCATCTGTCCCGGCCTCCTCGTTCTCTCCGTTGTCCGTTCTGAGCCCAACCACACTTGCACGCACCCGCGGCATGTCCGAAATAGTATTTTATAAGTGGCCGGAAAATGTTCTCGGAATGGGACGAGAGTTGACGTGCGGTCTTATTATAGTGTAGATAGACCGCCTGTCAAGTTTCATCGCATTCGGAGTTCGTTTGATAGCCCAACCGTTAAACTATAGCGGCATTATAGCCGGTCTAACGTCGGACGTTTTCGGTCTCCGAAAACAGTCGCCGGGCCTCCCTCTCTTCTCTTCTCTCAGCTCGAGACCGTCTACACAGCCCACTACCTACCGCCAGATCCAACCTAAGCTCTCTCGTCATCCCGCGACCCTCCTCGCGCGCGCGTCCGATAGCTGTCCCGCACCCGACCCGGACTATCGTTACCGTTGTGTACGGAACATCCCCAAACATCTACAAAATATCACCATTTTCTTATTTAGGCTCCCTAGCCTATTTTTCCCGACCGTCCGATTACGATCGGAGGGACGGATTAGCCCCTACCCAAAAATCCCCTGATATATATAGGTCCAACCCTAACTTCTAGGGAGTTTGTCCCATCCATCCCATGCCCGCCGCCACCTACCTACTTTCTCGCTCGGGATCCTCCCTGATCCAATCCACCAACCAGCGCTCCCCCATGTCCCTCCTTGATCCCCATCACTCGCAGCCACCCAAAAATCCTTCCAGTCACCGGGAAGCTCGTCGGCGCAAGCTCCTCCCGTGCCCTTCCTGAGCCGAGCGCCATGGCCCCGCCGGAGCAGAAGCCCTTTGCCCAGTGCGCCGGAGCTATGCCTCACCACCACCACGGTCAGCTAGGCCACAGAGGAACAGGTCGCCATGCCCCTGCCTTCCCTTCATTTGCTCGCCGTTCTCCTGTCTCTCAACCTCTCTAATCTCTCTCGCCTCTCCCTTCTCTAGCAGGGACCCGACGCCTTGGACGCTCACGTCCCCCATCTTGCAGCGCCGCCGCCTGGAGCTTCTTCGCCAGAGGCCTTCGCCTCGTCCGCGTCGTCGACGTCCATCCCCGCCTGAATCCTCGCGTCCTCTCCGAACCTTGTGACTGCTTCTTCGCTTCTGCATCGAAGGAGTTTCTGCCTCCTCCACTCGAGCACCCACACGGGAGATGCCCGACGCTCCACCCCAAGAAGGAACATCGCCCAAGCGTTCCTCCTCCTTGCGACCCGCCGCCCCGGCGAACCTCGCTGCCGGCGACTACCTCCCGCAGGAGCTCCAACCCCTGGCCATGGACACCCATGCTTCCCCGGTGCCTTGCACGTCCACGCCGCCGACGACAACAGCAGCAGCAGGGAAACCCGTCGTCGGATCCGCCTCCATCAGCCTCTGTTTGGCGCGGCACTGCCAGGATCTGCTCGCCACCTCGCCGACCTGCCGCTTCCTGCGCCTGCCGGCCCCTCCGCAAGTTCCCAGCGCCACCTCCCTCTGTTCGAGCAAGGGAGACGAGCGATGACTCTTCTGCATCGAGCCGCTCTGACTTGAGCGCGCGCGTGACCGCGCCCACTCCAAGCCGAGGCCCCGCGCACCAACCGGCCCACCTCACCACCGGCCGGGCTGAAGCCCATGGTGAGGGCACCCCGCGCCCCTCCTTTTTTTCTTCTCTTTCCCTCCTGTTGGGCCAGCCTGCTGTGTTTCGGCCCATAGACGTTTTTTTCTTTCTGCGAATTTATCATTTTTCCTGTGCATGCATAATTACAGAAAATGCCCTTGTTTCAAATTGTTAATAACTAAATAACCGTGCATCGGATTAAAATGAATTATATATGTAAAGTTCTTAGAATTTTGTCTAGTTTAATAATATGCAACTTTCATCTATGTTTAAAATGTTTAAAATGTTGTTTGTTTTAATTTGCTTAAATATCTTGCTAAAACGGTTTAAATCATAACTAAATAACCGTAGCTCCAAACTTAACAAACTTTATATGTAAATGGGGTAGAAAAATGCCTAGTTTAACATGGTGGCATCACTTTGCATGTTTAACAACTCTAAGATTGTGATTAGTGCAGAACAGCACCAAATCTAAGAGATGCATATGGGGATTTACCGGAATTTGTTGTTCGTTGTTTCCGGCCTCATTTAACCTTGACTAGATAGGTAGTTTTATTTTGCTTCACCCTCTTGCCATGTTTAACAACACTTAATATTGTTGGGTACATAAACAAGATCAAACTAAATAACTTGTTATGGTGTTTCGTCAATATGCAACTTGTTGCATATTGATCTCCACTTAATTTGTAGGGTTTCTTGTGCACTTTGCCATGCCATGCTTCATTAAACCGGACATGCATCATACTTGTTGTGCATCATGCCATGTTTATGTGGTGGTTGTTTACTATGTTGTTTGCTTCTTTCCGGTGTTGCTTCTTCGGGTTAGTTCTGATAACGTCACGTTTGTGAGGATCCGTTCGACTTCGTCCGTTTGTCTTCTTCATGCACTCGTTCTTCTTCCTTGCGAGATTTCAGGCAAGATGATCATACCCTCAAAATCACTTCTATCTTTGCTTGCTAGTTGCTCGCTCTTTTGCTATGCCTATGCTGCGATACCTACCACTTGCTTATCATGCCTCCTATATTGTTGAACCAAGCCTCTAACCCACCTTGTCCTAGCAAACCGTTGTTTGGCTATGTTACCCCTTTGCTCAGCCCCTCTTATAGCGTTGTTAGTTAAAGGTGAAGATTGAAGATTGTTCCTGGTTGGCACATGGAGATGTTGTTCCTTGTTGGAACATGTTTACTTGTTGGGATATCACAATATCTCTTATTTAATTAATGCATCTATATACTTGGTAAAGGGTGGAAGGCTCGGCCTTTTGCCTAGTGTTTTGTTCCACTCTTGCCGCCCTAGTTTCCATCATATCGGTGTTATGTTCCCGGATTTTTTGTACCTTACGCGGTTGGGTAATAATGGGAACCCCTTGACAAATCGCCTTGAATAAAACTCTTCCAGCAATGCCCAACCTTGGTTTTACCATTTTCCACCTAGCCTCTTTTTCCCTTGGGTTTCCGGAGCCCAAGGGTCATCTTTTTTTACCCCCCCCCCCCCGGGCTAGTGCTCCTCTGAGTGTTGGTCCAAACTAGAGCCCTGTGCAGCGCCCCCTCGGGGAAACTCGAGGTTTGGTTTTAGTTGTACGGATTGCTCATCTGAGTGTGCCCTGAGAACGAGATATGTGCAGCTCCTATCGGGATTTGTCGGCACATTCGGGCGGTGTTGCTGGATTTGTTTTAACTTGTCGAAGTTGTCTTGTAGAACCGGGATACCGAGTCTGATCCGCATGTCTCGGGAGAAGGTATATCCTTCGTTGACTGTGAGAGCTTGTCATGGGCTAAGTTGGGACTCCCCTGCAGGGATTTGAACTTTCGAAAGCCGTGCCCGCGGTTATGGGCAGATGGGAATTTGTTAATGTCCGGTTGTAGATAACTTGAACCTTAACTTAATTAAAATGAATCAATCGCGTGTGTAACCATGATGGTCTCTTCTCGGCGGAGTCCGGGAAGTGAACACGGTGTTGGAGTAATGTTTGCCGTAGGTTGTTCTATAGTTATTCGTTCGTGCTTTGCCTTCTCTTCTCGCTCTCTTTTGCGAACAGGTTAGCCACCATATATGCTAGTCGCTTGCTGCAGCTACACATATTACCTTGCCTTTCCTATAAGCTTAAATAGTCTTGATCGCGAGGGTGCAAGATTGTTGAGTCCCCGTGGCTCATAGATTACTTCCAAACCTGATGCAGGGCCCAATGACTCCTTTCCAGATGATGCGCTTGAGCTCAAGTGGGAGTTCGATGAAGACTCACGCCGTTACTATGTGTCTTTCCCTGATGATCAGTAGTGGTGCCCAGTTGGGGCGATCGGGACCATGTCACATGTTGGGGTTTTTCTTTTATTTTGGTTCCATAGTCGGACCATGATTGTATTTGGATGATGTAATGCTTTATTCATGTATTGTGTGAAGTGGCTATCGGCGTTCTGGGAACGGGGGTCCCCAGACTTGCCTGCCTGCGGCCTGCAGCGTGGCTCAAAGGGGGCCCAGCACGGCCCATCTTCATCAACACAGACCCAAAACCCTCGCGAGGGGCCAAGCCTCACGGGGCTGACGACACGGAGCTTCCTCAGGCACGGCCTCGTCAGGCTGGCTCGTGAGGAGGCGGAGAGATCAAGGTGGGGTACCTCACGAGGTGCCCGTGACACAAGCCATGACGATCAAGGGCGCCAGGCGGGCGCCAGCCCGCGCAGTGTCCTTCTTTCCTCTTTGGTGCAAAGGGAGCAAGCGCAGGCGAGAGCATCAAGCAAAGGCACCCGTTTCGGTGCAACAAGACCAAGACCAGCCAAACGGCATGGAGGAAGTCATTGTGGAGCCCAAGCCAGCATCACCACCAGAGCCTTTCGCAGGGGAGGACCAACTTTAGTCAGGATAAGTGTACCAGATGTTCCCCTTCAAAATGGCCAATTGTGGGCACCCTTCCCGCTCAATATTTGGGAAGAGGCCCAGGGACTTTGCCTATAAATAGGACTAGCCACCCCCAGGGTAGAGAGGATCGAAGCCCGGCCAATCCAGAAACAAGCTGGGGTCGGATCGAGTAGCATCACACACAGAGAGAGAAGGGTGACTGAACTCCTCCTAGCAGTTCATCGCCCCAGCCAAGAACAGACCCTCGCGAGGCTGTTCTTCCTTGTATTGTTCATCATCATCAGCCCATGAGGCAATCCACCACACCACACACTGGAGTAGGGTATTACACCACAATGGTGGCCCGAACCAGTATAAACCCTGTGTCTCTTGTGATGTTCTTTCCATAGCTAAGATCTTAGCGAGGCGGTGGGGTGCAGGTAGGTAGAAGGCGAAATCTCCGCGTGCACCCCAGTGTTCGAACCTCAAGGGTCTGCCGGAACCCGATATCCGACATTTGGCGCGGCAGGTAGGGGTGCGCCGGAATTCGTCTTCCACCGCCCCGTTCTCCTCCGACCATCGCGCCCATTATGACGCTCGTCGGGTCCATGCCGAGCGCCGGGTCGCTCTCGCTTCCCGTGTCGCCCAGACGGCTCCTGTCGGCGGGCGTCCTCGCCGTTCCCCGTCACCTGACGTGAACGCCGCCAGCCGCCAGGCGGGGACGAGCAGCAAGCATCGTCTCAGCATCTGTCCGTGCGGCAAGACGGCCGCACCACTACTCCCTCGCTCACCCCAGCTGGTTCTTCGTCCCGCGCGCTCTGCGCACCCATGGAGGCTCGAGCTGCACTCATCGCGGCAAACGAGCTCCTGTGCTACCGTCCCGTCGACGATGTCTACGAAGAATGGCTCGACCGCGTCGCCGAGCTCGTCCGCGCCGCAGGGGGCTCTCCTGCGCCGTCCGCTCCGCTGCACCGCACCCCGCCCCGCGCGGGCGACGAAGCTCCGACGGCGCCCGGCCACCTCCTCCACAAGAAGGCGCCATGGCTCCAAGGCGCATGGTCCCTGGGCGGAACCCGCTCTGTCAGGTGCCAGCGCGGCAAGAGCAGAGCTGCCAAGATGTCCCTCGCCCGCAAGAAGCTGCCCGGGCACTCCCTGCTCCAGCATGTCGCGACCATGCTCCTGCTCCCGCACGTCAAGACCCAGCTGGAGCACGTGGGGACATGCAAGACCAAGCTCTCCGTCACCCAAGGCCTCCCGTGGCCACAGCAGGCTGCCGTGCCTTCACCGCCGAGCTACGCAGCGTCGCGTGGACCGGCAAGTTCAAGCCGGACCTGCCTCCTCTACGACGGCACGGCTGACCCTGCGGAGTTCCTCCAGCTCTACGTGCTGGGCATCGAAGCTGCCAACGGAGACGAGAAGGTCATGGCGAACTGGTTTCCCATGGCGCTCAAGGACGGGGCCCGCACCTGGCTCCTGAACCTAGCTCCAGGCACGATCTCCTCCTGGGACGAGATGCGCACCCGCTTCATCGCCAACTTACAAGGTACTTGCGACCGGCCACCCGCCATGAGCGACATGCGCTGCATCAAGCAACAACCCAGAGAGACCCTGCAAAAGTACATCCAGCGCTTCAACAACGCACGCCTCAAGATTCCCAAGGTGATCGAGGAGGCCATCATCTCAGCCTTCTCCGACGGCGAGCGCGACGTCAAGATGAAGGAGGAGCTGGCGATGCATGAAGACCTGTGCACTTCCTTGGAGCTGTTCAACTTGGCGACCAAGTGCGCCAGGGCTGAGGAAGGGCGTCTCTCCCTCCTCGAGCTGCCTGCCGCAGACCCAGAAGAGAAGAAGCCCAAGGCCAAGGATGTGAAGCGCAAGGGGGCTGCCGTGCTCGCGGCAGAACCACACACCAAGCGGGGCAGAGATCAGCCCGAATCTTCCAAGGGCAGTCAGTACTATGTGTACCAGGACCTCCACACCCACAACACCGACGAATGTCAAGAGCTCCGAGCCGTATGAGAAGGAAGGATCGGCCGTCGTCCCGACCGCGCTGACCGGGGCTACGGTCGAGGAGGAGGAAGAAACGCAGGACGCTGGGAAGACCCCTGCCCGCGCCAAGGGTGGCGCAATCGACCTCGCAAGGATCGCTGGCAAGACCTGCCTCGTGAGGGAGACTGGAAGGATCAGCCTCGCGAGGATCGCCCGCAAGGCACGCGGGCCTCCCTCCGCTGCCGCCGCAGCCAAGGAGAAATGAGGACCGCCATCAGGACGAGGGGGCTGGGGGCTTCCAGGAGCCGCGCGTGATCGCCTGCATCATGGGCGGGGCTCAAGCCCCAGCCTCTCAGCGCATCTTCAAGTAGTTCGCCCGCGAGGTGAATGCAGTCCTCCCCAAGCTCGAAGCCACGCGCCCTCTCAGGTGGTCAGTGTGTGCCATCACGTTCAGCTCAGCGGATCAGCTCAAGTGTGCGGCCACGGCCGGAGTCCTCCCGATGCTTTGTTCCCCAATCATCAGCAACGTGCGGGTCACCAGGACCCTCATCGATGGCGGGGCAGGGCTCAACGTCCTATCCGTGGAAACATTCAACAATCTCCAAGTGCCCTACAACTAGCTTCAGCCAACCAAGCCTTTCTCCGGAGTCACCGACGGCTCCACGATCCCGATTGGGCAGGTCCGCCTCCCTGTCACCTTCGGGGCACGCAACAACTACCACACCGAGCTCATCAACTTCGACGTCGCTCACATCCGCCTGCCGTACACGCCATCCTCGGGTACCTAGCGCTGGCCAAGTTCATGGCCGTGACTCACCATGGCTACAATGTCCTCAAGATGCCAGGAAGTGGCGGAGTCATCACGGTGCCCTGTGAAGAGAAGGACGCGGTGTGTTCCCTGGAACGAGCCTTTCAGGCCGCATCACTGGAAGACCCGGATCGCGGAAGCAGGAGGCTTCCTGAGGCTACCACCAAGAAGAAGAAGACATCATCCGGCCTGGCTCCTCAAGAGGCAGGCCCCTCAGGGCCCGTGCCTACCCAGGGGGAACCTCCTTCCATCGCATAGGGAAGCGCGCCCGGCGCCCTCCTCAGGCAGGGCTCGGGGGCTCTCCCCTGGAGGGCCACCGACCTGGCCAGGGTCACGAGGGAGGCGCTTGGGCACCACATGGAGGCGTGTTTCGAAGCACGTTTCCCTCAAGAAGGAGTAAGGCAAGGAGGGCCAGACCCTCAGGACTTCATCAGCAAGGCCATTCAGGAGCTACAGGAGTCAAGAGTCACGAGAGGCGGCCGCCGCCTCCTAGCTGTGGCCCCCCATCCAGGCGAGGATGGTGGGCTGCGCATCTGCATCGACATACCAGGGCTCAATCGAGTCGCCTCTCTGGAGCACCTCTGGCCCTTACGAGTGGGGCGCTGCATAGGTCCACCCCGCAGCTATGTTCGCCTGCCTTACGGCTTGCCAAGCGCGGCTACCACGTACCAGCGCCTCATGACGGGCATCATGGAGGCTCAAGAGGCCAGGCGCTCCGCAGCCCTGGCGGAGATGGAGATGGTTCGCGAGGAGCCACTAGCGCCTCCGGAGCCTCCCGAGGCCCCTGGGCCTGGGGGCTCGTGAGGATCGGCTTCCGTAGCCCACCGAGTCTGCTACACCAATGCTGCTTCGTCCTCAACGTCATCAGGTGACATCTTTCAAGTTTCATTTCCGGCTGGGAGCGCCCCCCAGGGCTGCATTATTCCCAGGCCGCGTGGGTCCGTCCCTGCGGCATGTATCCCTTTTATTTCATGTTGTTAGCTTACTTTGTTGGGGGCGCCCCTCGGGCTGCATCATCCCCAAGTCGCTCGGGCCAGACCCAGCGGCACGTATCCCTTTAGCGTTTATTTCCGGCTATGCGTTCGACCCACCATGCTTGATTATTTGATGCCGGTCCACGGCACCTCTTCTTCTCCATGCCGACCACTTGCACGTTAAAGGGGGGGTACCTGAGTATCGCGACTCAGGGCTCTTACTGGCTCTCCAGCCCTCACCCTCTGCCCTTGTCCATGGCATCGTGACCTGGCATACCAGCGACGGCTGAGACCAGCTCGAGGGCCGGGACCCGAGGACGTAGAGTGTTGGCATCTAACCAAATTTGCAGGAACACATCACAAGATAAGGCCCAGTGCCAGGCGCAACCCGCCTAGAGGTAGGGCCCCGTGAGTCCCGCGTTGGCTCACGGGTGCCCAGATACACCTCGCCAGGCCCTACAGTTCCAGCCATGTGTCAGGGCGGGGCTGTACACTGTGAAGCTGTCGCGTTTTGGAAAAGGCCCAGAGCCTGTGAAGAAGGCGAATGCCTGTGAAGCATTCGCGTTTTGGAAAAGGCCCAGAGCCTGTGAAGAAGGCGAATGCCTGTGAAGCTGTCGCGTTTTGGAAAAGGCCCAGAGCCTGTGAAGAAGGGGAATGCCTGTGAAGCTGTTGCGTTTTGGAAAAGGCCCGGAGCCTGTGAAGAAGGCGAATGCCTGTGAAGCTGTCGCGTTTTGGAAAAGGCCCAGAGCCTATGAAGAAGGCGAATGCCTGTGAAGCTATTGCGTTTTGGAAAAGGCCCGGAGCCTGTGAAGAAGGCGAATGCCTGTGAAGCTGTCGCATTTTGGAAAAGGCCCGGAGCCTGTGAAGAAGGCCAACGCCTGTGAAGCTCGCCGCCCGTGACACTCTCACGTAATAATGAGTTGGGGCTGTACACGCCCCGGAGTCTCAGGAGCGCCGGCCTCAGGCCCCGGGGCTCCCTCCCACGCCCAGTGGCAGCACTTAGCTCCGCACTGGTGAGAAGACGTTGAATACTAGATTAGGTGTCGGACGCGGCTTTTTTCATTTGCTTTCCGCAGTTGGCTTGTTCATTCTCATTCGATGTTTTGTTGAATCTGTTGCCGTCTTTGACTTGTGGTTCTTCGACTTTTCACTCTCCTGCCTCGATTTCTCTTATGCAAGGCCACGCGAGGGGGGCAGCCGAGCGCCCTCGTGAGTGTTTCTGTCCTAGTCGTTCAAAGGTTTCGCGACCTGGGTCCATTACAGGAGTACCCCTCCAGTCCGTGCCCCACGGGCACCGCGACACGAGCACAGGGCCTGGGTCGGTCGCCCCCCCCCCCACGGCTGGGGCCGGGAGCTATCCACGCGCAGGCACGTAGCCGGAAGGCATGATAACGGAAGCAAAGCGATGATTAACAGCAATAACCCAAACACGCCCCCGCTAGGCTCCACGCTACTGTCTTTTTACGCAGGGAAAAGGAAAAGAAAGAGCAAATCAGGCGCAGCTCGCCTCACACCGGCCTGCAGGGAAGACTCGGGCTGCCTCCGGGGCTCAGGCAGATTCCCTCTCGTGCTTCACCGAGGCGCGACGGCGGGCAGACGCGCTACCACCTTCCAAGCAGGTGCGACGGCGTGGAGGCTGACAGCGGCCACCGCTAGAAGAGTCGCCGCCTGAAGAAGAACCAGTGAAGCTTGGGGAACCCTGAGCGCCGCCAATCACACGAGCGTTGTCCTCTCCATCATCGCTGGGGCTGGGTCCTCGGCCGCGGTCGTCGTCCTCAGGGCAGCACCCTGCGCGGCGACCATCTTCCCCAAACACCCTCACGTAGAGGGTGGCATCGCCGTCAAACTTGAAGTGCAGGGTGCATCGATGGCTCAGGCCACGCGCGGGGGCGATCTTCCAACCGCGGGTCAAGGCCAGGCTCCCGGCTGCAGCAGCCGTCAGCCTGAACCAGTATAAACCCTATGTCTCTTGTGTTGTTCTTTCCATAGCTAAGATCTTAGCGAGGCGGTGGGGTGCAGGTAGGTAAAAGGCGAAATCTCCACACGCACCCTAGTGTTCGAACCTCAAGGGTCTGCCGGAACCCGAAATCCGACAGTGGCGATTGTAAGACAACTATGTATCTCTTTCCCTTATGTATTACATGGGTTGTGTGAAGATTACCTCACTTGCGACATTGCTTTCAATGCGGTTATGCCTCTATGTCGTGCTTCGACACGTGGGAGATATAGCCACATCGAGGGCGTTACAATTTCTTCCAATATTATTTGATCTATATTTACTCTTTGCAAAATGTAGAATAATGGCAACGCTTATAAAGAATTTTCTTTGGGGAATTTATTGAATTATCTTTCCATCAACATGGAGAAGGGCTTTGTCCATCCCGTGTTAACATGTAATGTAAGTTCATCCTTCTCAAGCCTTCAAACTTTGTTCTAGTATAGATTTGGATAGACATCATTTCCTCCACTACTATTTATATCTGATTAGATGTTTGCAACAAGTACCAGTTTTAAATTGTAGTTGTAAAAATATGTTCCTTATGCAGAACAGATCCATTTATTTGCTTATATAATTGTGAAACCTGTTATGTGTCTCCTTGTTTCTCTTTCAGAGTCGTATCTCTTATGCCAGGCAGAACTTTAGGAAAGATAGTGAGCCAAACCATCTTGAGGACAGCGAGATGACCCCAAGGTCCTATCTTGATGAAGACAGTGAGTTGAAGCTACTCACCAGCAGGCGTGAGACAACCTGTATGCAGTCGCTGTCTCAATCAGTTCGACTTCTTCAGTCTCAACTTAAAGCGGAAAGGCTTACTTCAACTCAGCTCCAACTTGAAGTCAAAGATGTAATGAAGATGTCAGGGGACTGCCTTGCGCACTATGGTGCCATACAGCTAGGGATGAAGCATCTCATCAGCTTGTTCGGCTGCTTGCGGGGCCCGAGCTTGCTAGGTCTATTGCCTTCTAAAGTGCTCCCAGTTTTGTATATTCTTTTATCGGCGTGTTTATATGCACTAGTGGCGACCTTTGATGCCCAGTGTATGTAATCCGCGGTCATGTTGCGCTTTATTATCACCGGGTAGCTAACTTTGATTCCTAATATGTCGTAATTTCTTTGTTGTATAGTCTAGGTTTATTCTTTGGTCGGTATGTTGTAATTTAGGCCGGAAGGTTCAGTGGATCTCAGTGTTGCCGGTCTTCAGGCCAGCTCGTCACTTATATGGGCCAAAACGTGGGCCTATAATCATCTTGGGCCATTAGCAGGTCTAAACCTATAGTAGTTTCCCGCCTTTAACAGGACATGGGCTACATATTTACTGTAGTGACACTAGGCTTCCTACGGGCCGTAGAAACAATGGACCTTCTATGGTCCATAGAAACAATGGGCCTTCTATGGGCTGTAGAAACAATGGGCCTTCTACGAGCCGTATCATCAATGGGCCTTAGACGGGTCGTATGATCGATTGGCCAAACACGGGCCAAAAACAGACCGCATTATGGTCGTAAACAGGCTAGAGTTGGAGTCGTCCGTTCATGGGCCGACCATAACGGTCGTCGTTCATAGGCCGTATTTGATGATGCTATGAAAACGGCCCAACGTATTAACGGGCCACAAACGGGCCCACTGTAACCACGGGCTGAATTTGGCCCACAAGTAGAAAATGGCAGTACGGGCCATAAGTAACCGAATGCTAGAAATGAGCCCAAGAATAAATGGGCCTTGAGAAGGCAGAAAGATAACATGGGCCGCAAACGGCCCAATGGATTAATGGGCCGTTAATGGGTATAAAGTGATACACTGTTCATTACGGGCCAGTTTCACCACAGGCCGTTAATGGGCCAAGAGTTACAAAGGGCCTCATCTGGGCTGAAAGACGTCATGGGCCATACATGGGCCGGAACTTAAAATGGGCTAGAATCATATTGGATGGCCCAGATGATGCTACTGGGCCTAATTCGGATAGGTCCTAATGGGCCCTGGGTTAGCGGGCTGTAACTGGGCTATATGCGAACAGGCCGTCAACAGGCTTTCCGTGGGCCGGCCCGCCGCCTTTTGACCAAGTCAAACGGGCCGGCCTTTTCACAGGAATGGGCCTCTGTTGGGCCATGACACGTGTCAACGTATCATAGGTGCCTTCTGTCCAATGAGTGGATGACATCTGTCCCAACGGTGAGCCGACACGTGTTTCCTCCAGCCAATGATGATTTTACACGTGGAATATCCCCATTGGTCGGGGCTGTTAGCGGGTTATCGGATCCAAAACCGGACCCGATAGCTTAACGGCGTTCCGTTACGGTGGATGCCATGTGTCGGTCACCCTTGACGAAAGCACTTCTATGACGCGCAATTTATCGTCATGGAAGTGGACACTTCCATGATGATAATTTTGGTAATGTCATGGAACACTTCTACGATAGCATAGGTATGACTATCTTGATTCTGTCATAAAATTGTCATGGATGTACATGCATGACAAAAAATATGACCTACTGTGACAAACACGTATCATCAAGGAAGTGTATTTTTTTGTAGTGCAACAACTTGTCCATGGGTTCATCCAAGGCTCCACCGTCCTCCACAACTTCTCGTTTCCAGCAAACCACAAGAAGATCGTTGGAAAAATAGAAGAAGGACACATCACTGCCAGCAGAAAGAGGTACTCCTCTTCCCTTATTCGTGCAAATCTCACGTCTTTGCTCACATCATATTCATCCCATGAAAGAAACTAGTTGAGCGCTTCGTAGTGCATCTTCTTCGTGATACTAAATGCACAAGGTTTCCTCCCATTTACTATTTCACCTTTGCTAGAGGTCAGTAGCCCGCCTGGATTTCAATTCAGGGTTAGTCGAATTACAATTAAAAGAAGCAGCACCCACTTAGGCGCGCGGAGCACCTAGTCCGCATGTTCGCCGAGGAAGAGGTGCATCGGTGTCTATCATAGGGGTGTCGAGCGCAGGAGCTGCTTGTGCCTGATCTAGAGGTCGGCGGGGCTTGAAGGGATGGCCGGGGGCGGTGCCAAGCACGACGGTGCAGTGAGGTCGACGGGAGGGCGGAGGCAGGGGACTGGGCCCGTGGTCGTTGGCGTTTCGAGGAAGATCGTAACACTAACTGGCTGGAGGTAGATGAAGGCGATATGTCCGTTCTTTGTACACCGGTCGATGTAGAAAAAATGGACTGACCTATTTGTTTTCAGTCGGCTGTTATTTTCATAGGACCACACCTTGTGGTGTGCTAGAAGAGCATCTGCATTTCCCAGCCATCCCTATGCTCATATTTCAAAATCCTAGAATCTAGTAATTTCGTGTGCCATGCAGGTTGTAGAGCTATCATATATCTCCCGTCATTTATTTCTCATCGACCTACTATCTGCTACCTTTACACTGTACTACTTGTGCACACACTTCACCCATACTCACACTATTGTTTTTTATGCATGGGTATTTCAGACTCTGACGCAGTGTTGATGAATACAAAAAAGAAAAGACAGAAGTCGCTCTAGTGTAATTCGAAGATAGGCACTAAGCATCTCAATGCTCTAAAGGGTGCAGTGCCAGAAGATGGAGACAGTAAATGTAGCTCTGCAGTTGATGATCTCAATTTCCACACACAACCATCCCAGGTGTTTGCTTTAACTTCGCGCTATCAAATGTTGTTGCATGTTGCATATGGTGTCTAGCTTGTATTGCTTCCAATTTGGTTAAATTGCATCAGCTTACTTTAAACATTATACCTTTGATAATGACATGTGTCGGTGTCAAAACCGGCAGATCTCGGGTAGGGGGTCCCGAACTGTGCGTGTAAGGTGGATGGTAACAGGAGGCAAGGGACACGATGTTTTACCCAGGTTCGGGCCCTCTTGATGGAGGTAAAACCCTACGTCCTGCTTGATTTATTCTTGATGATATGAGTATTACAAGAGTTGATCTACCACGAGATCGGAGAGGCTAAACCCTAGAAGCTAGCCTATGGTATGATTGTATGTTGTCCTATGGACTAAAACCCTCCGGTTTATATAAACACCGGAGGGGGCTAGGGTTACACAAGGTCGGTTACAAAGGAGGAGATATACATATCCGTATTGCCTAGCCTGCCTTCCACGCCAAGTAGAGTCCCATCCGGACACGAGATGAAGTCTTCAATCTTGTATCTTCATAGTCCAACAGTCTGGTCAAAGGATATAGTCCGGCTATCCGGAGACCCCCAAATCCAGGAGTCCCTCAGTAGCCCCTGAACCAGGCTTCAATGATGATGAGTCCGGCGTGCAGTGTTGTCTTCGGCATTGCAAGGCGGGTTCCTCCTCCAGATACACCACAGAAGAGTTCAAATAAAAGGATATTGTCCGACCCTGCAAAATAAGTTCCACGTACCACCGCAGAGAGAATAATATTTCCACAAATCTAACCTGCTGACACGTTTTGGCAACATGACATCATGCCATGGCTCGGCGATTATTCGAACCGTTTTCCTTTAACTAGCCCCGCACATAACGCGAGGCAGTTTCTTGACAAGTCTTGTCAAAGCAGAGACCGTGTCCCCCTTATTACGGGATTCTCATCAATACGGTCGTGGGTAACCCAACCGCGCCTAGGACTCCTAGATCTTAGGCAAGTCCCAAACGACTACGAGGAGGACGCTTGATATTCACCCTCTTTATAAAGGGACAAGGCTTTTACTTTTTCCCTCCCATGCTCAATCGAATCCTTCCCCCGCCTCAAGTTCTAACACCCAAAGCCCAGGTCAGGTGCTTCAGATCTCCAATCATGTCCGAATCCAGCCTCCAGGGCCGGTGGATGCCTTCCTCCGTCACGGAAGAGGACATCAAGAAGTTGAGGGAGGCAAGATACCTGACCGCCGAAGTTTCGCATCGGCTTCCTGCCCAAGGGCAGGTCGTCCCTACTCCTGAACCCAATGAAGACGTTGTTTTCATCTCCCAGTTCCTCCCAGGACTAGGCCTCACTCTGGATCCCTTCGTTAGGGATTTGATGTTCTATTACGGGCTTGATTTCCACGATCTAGCCCCGGATTCCTTTCTCCACATCTTGGCATTTATTGTCGTATGTGAGGCCTTCCTCCGCATTACCCCTCACTTCGGCCTGTGGCTCAAGACCTTTGATGTGAAGCCGAAGACGGTTGAGGGGCAGCATGCAGCGTGTGGAGGGGCATTAATAAGCAAGATCGCTGGAGCTCTGTGGCCAAAGGGTTCCTTTCCAGAGGTGTCCGGATTATGGCAACGGGAGTGGTTCTACGTCACCGCTCCCAGAAGTGCCAAGTGGGTAGCTTCCCCCGCCTTTCGCTCGGACCCTCCACCACAACTGATGTCATGGATCAGTAGGGGGCTGAGCTGGGGTCCAGCCAAGGATGTGCCCATACTGCAGAGCCACATCTGAGATCTCTTCAAGGGAGATTTTAGTTTGGTTATGGTAGTGCAAGTCATGCTGGTTCGTCGAGTCCATCCTTGCAAACGCCGGCCCCTCCGCTTGTGAGAATTCAACCCAGAATGACCGCACGCTATTCAGAATTTCCTTGGCCTAACGCACGAGGAGATGTACAAGTCGTTCTTCGAACCCCAAATAGAGTGTCCGGACACCTCCGAGGACGTGGGCCTGAGCAGCAACCGTACCGCGGCCCAAGTAAGTAATCCTCTAGTCGAACACACTTTCTTTCATTTATCATGACGTCATTCTGAAGAATCGTTTTTTACTAGGACTGGATAACCATGGCGAAGATGATCCGGTGTTCGGCCCTCCTTCCCGAAGGCTTGGACAATCTGGTGCTGGAAAAGATGCTCGAGCCAGCACCTTGCCCGGTGCCCTCAAAGGAAGATGAAGGGGGAAATAAAGAGGGCTAAAGCGGGCCTCCACCGTGACCTATTCCAACCGAGGGAACGAGCGCCTCCATGAGGGAGGATATCCAAGGGAAGGAATCTGACATTCGCTCACCCCGGGGGAGGAAGAGGACTACCTCTGATGATCCGGAAACCAAGGTTTCCAAACGGGAGAAGAAAACTCCACTAGAGGATCCCGCCTCGGAAGGTGCTCTTGCCGCACAAAGTCAGTGCGGGGATCAGCCCTCTAACGAGCTGTAAGTAATCAAAAAGTACTTACTAGTGAAGATATACTACCTTACTTCTAAGGAAGATAACCGAAGCATTTATCTTGCAGTTCGGATCTGAGCCCTTCTCAGCTGATCTCGTCTTCGGGGGATCTTCTTCCGGAGATGATGGAGAGCGAAACGCCTCCCTGGATTCCCCGGCTCAAGAAGCGGGCGACCTTGAAGTGTCATCACGGATAGTTTCTCCGGATCCGGCAAGGCTAGAAGGTAATCCCATGGTCACCCGAAGCCCTCAGTATCTGGCTCTTGAAGAGAGCAATCAAAAGAGTCCGGCACCATATGGTATGTGGTCGGATGTACTGAAGGGTCTGCTAGAGCGAGCGACTATCTCAGAAGAGCACCGTACATTAATGTGTACGGTGATTGAAAGGATTTCCTCCGCCGAAAACGGGTTGCATGAAGCCTTTATGAGTCTACTGATGGGCTTTGAGGTACGTGAAATGATATACATTTGTGATGGTACCGCACATTTTAGGTGTGCCCTGTGTAGATAGTAGCCCCTGAGACTTTGGTTGTCGTCGAGAACGGCGACGAACAGAGGATCATAGTCCCAGGTAATAACCAGACCGCCTTTATGTGCAGGTGTCTGAAGCTCCGGTGGCTAGCCAGACTGATGGGGTTGCCGAACTGAAGCGGCGACTAGATGCGGCAGATGCCGACATCGAGCTTGTTAACAAGCGGCTTGACGAGGCACATGGTAGGTGATGTTTAAAATGAATGTCACATAGGAAGAGCAGCGTGATGCCAGTATCTTTAATATATTGTGACTGCAGATGGAGCTGCCACAGTGGAGGCCCTGCGGGCGGAGCTTGCCCGAGCCAAGGAGCAAGCAAGGAGTAGTAATGCGGCCGCTTTGAAGGCGGCCGAAGAGTTGAGAGCCGAGAAGGCCGTGCATAGCGAGAGCAAAGAGAAAATGGCCAAAATGGCTGTGAAGTTAAAAGACACTGCCGACCGCTGCCAGTTTCTTGAAGAGGAAAACCGGGCGAAGGCTACAGACCTCGAAAAGGCCACCATGGCGACCAAAGACACCTGCTCTGCAATGAGAGCAAAGAAGGAGGAACTGTGTGAAGCAGGGGACATTGTGGCTGGGAAGCCCTTTATGCTATGGAGGAAGTTCGGCAATCCGTGGTATGCCCCTCTGGATCGGCTGTGGAGTTCGGCCGACGCATATCTGGACTTAGCGGCGAGCGATGTCGATGCGGCCGAATACATCCGAGATCAGACAGATCGTGAAGTGGACAAGCTGTTCTGTTCGCAATTTAACATTCCAGAGCGTCCGCTTCCATTGACTGATCAGCTTGCCGAATGGGCCGAACTCAATAGATTGTCCGGACTCGCCATGAGGTCTGTCATGGATCATCTGTGGCCGGAAAGTCCAAAGCCGAACAACTATTTTAGCTTGGTGCATCAGTTCCTTGGTGCGGTGCCACGTATTAATGCGATGAAGAGGTCAGCGTGCATAGAAGGCTCGCGGATGGCCCTTGCCCGTGGCAAAACATACTGGGCGGAGATGGATGCCACCACTGTCGTGGCGTAGGGTTCGGCCATAGGCCGAGTGGCTGCCGAGCACTATTTTGAAGAAGTTCTTGAGGGCGCTCGTTCGATAGAGGCCCAGTGCTCGAAGAATGTTATGTTTGAGTGACATGTATTCCCATTGTAAAAACAAAGTTTTATTGAATTTATCAAGGCTCTATTTATACTTTTTCCCGAAAGTATTGTGATGCCTCCTGTGCGGCCGTTTATGTATACATGTATATAACCTGAAAGATTGCAATCGTCAGCTTCAGCCCCCACGCATATAATGTGGGGGTGTTCGCAGAAGACGCGTATGCACACTTAATCCAACGTCTTGGTCATATTAAGGAGGTGATAGCGCAGCGAACTAGGCAACTGGACTATAATGCTTTAACACTTTCACTTAGCCAGAGGAGTTTGACAGTGGGGCTACTATATAGCCCCTGGTGGCTCCGCACTCATCCGGATTCGGGGTGCCTTCATGCCTGGCCGGGAAACGGCCCTTCGTTAATGCGGAGGAATCCCGAAGATTCCAATAGGTCATCGAGTGGTTGACCAGTCTCCTGCTATATCATGACAGTCAGTTTTCGGCTTTCTCTACTGAGGTGCTCATCCGGATGAACCAGGGCACAATCGCAGTAGTTCTCCTAGTGCCACCTTAGCCGATAGAGCGGAACGTAAGGCAGCAAAACACAGGAGCCGGGCAAGCCCAACATTTGACCAAACACATGATTCGGAGCTGATGCATATAAGGCCAAACTCGCGACGCCGAACACTCCCTAAGGTATTCGGTCTTTATGGTGTAAACCGGGTCTAAACAGTACCCTTTGTATGAAGCCCCTAGTGTCCAGGTACATGCATTATTCTGGCATGGCCACATGCCAAGACGTCAGCATCCTTCTAGATTATACTGAGAATCCGAGGGATGTAAATCAACAAGAGACAGTAAAAAAGGTTTACGCAGGGTCTTAATCTACAAAGAATCCTTGGAATGGATCCCTGCTGCACGTTTGCGCCTGTGTCTCCGTTGTGCCGTATCCTGGACGGGTGTAGCACGATGGTCATCTGAAAAAGAGAGGAACTTAATTGAAAAGTTGCCGTGCAAAGGTTAAGTGTATTAAATAAACAATATATATTTCAAAATGAGTAAAGGGGAGCCTTATTGCCACTTTTGCGCGCGCGTTGAGCCCCTTGTATTGTAATAGGGGTATAGCCATCAAACCTGTATTAATTATGTATAGCTGCGCCGGACCCGTCTAACCGCGTCCATGGTCTTAACGACCTGTCAAATGCATGAGTTGGTGAGGCCGTTTAGTGTGCGGCGGCCAAGGCGGCCACACCGTCTTCGGCGCGCAAGGGGCGCTCAATATTTCCATTTATTGTAATGATGCCGCGTAGACCGGGCATCTTGAGCTTGAGGGAAGCGTAAGGAGGTGTTGCGTTAAAGCGAGCGAAAGCTTCGCGTCCGAGTAGTGCTTGATAGCCACTTTGGAACGGAGCGACGTGGAAGGTTAACTTTTCGCTGCGGAAGTAATCGGGAAAGCCAAATATAACCTCTAGTAGCAGGGAGCCCGTGCAATGGGCTTCTGGGCCTGGCGTTACTCCTTTAAAGGTAGTATTGCTATGCCTGATTTTTGTTGGGTCTATCCCCATTTTGCGGACTGTGTCCTGATATATCAGATTTAAACTGCTGCCGCCATCCATCAGGACTCGTGTGAAGTGGTATCCGTAAATTATTGGATCTAATACCAAGGCAGCCCATCCTGCACGCCGGATACTTGCCGAGTAATCCCAATGGTTGAAGGTGATCGGTTGGGACGACCAGTGGCGGAGCTTCGCGGTGATAGGCCCTGGGGCATGTTTCTCTAAAGGTGCCGCATTGTTTCTCCCTTTTATGGCGTGTAACACGTTGACTGTTTTGACTTCTGGTGGGAATTCCTTCTGTTCCCTTGTGCTTTGCTTGCAAGGCTCGTCCTCGTCTTCACTTTGTGTATCCTGCCCCTTGTGTTCAGCGTTGAGCTTGCCAGACTGCTTGAAGACCCAACATTCTCTGTGGGTATGATTTGCAGGTTTATCAGGGGTGCTATGGATCTGACATATTTGGTCCAGAATTTTGTTTAGGCTGGACAGTTTGTCTCTGTTTCCTTTGGAGGGCGGCTTCTGCTAGCCTGGCCGAGAGCTTCTAAATCTGGCGTTTACCGCTGTGCTCTTCGGGTTGTCTTCTTTATTCCGGCGCTTATTCTTGCTGCGTCGTGATTTCCCGTTTCCATCCCTGACTTCGGATGTACTTGGGTCGCTGGTGCTGCATCGGGCTAACCAGTTGTCCTCGTCCATGCAAAAATGGGTCATGAGGCTTGTTAATGCTGCCATTGTTCTCGGCTTTTCTTGACCGAGGTGTCTGGCAAGCCATTCGTCTCGAACGCTATGCTTGAAAGCTGCTAAGGCTTCGGCATCTAGACAGTCGACTATTTAGTTCTTTTTAGTGAGGAACCTTGTCGGTGTCAAAACCGGCGGATCTCGGGTAGGGGGTCCCGAACTGTGCGTCTAGGCCGGATGGTAACAGGAGGCAGGGAACACGATGTTTTTTACCCAGGTTCGGGCCCTCTCGATGGAGGTAAAACCCTACTCCTGCTTGATTAATATTGATGATATGGGTAGTACAAGAGTAGATCTACCACGAGATCAAGGAGGCTAAACCCTAGAAGCTAGCCTATGGTATGATTGTTGTGTATGGAGTTGATTGCCTATGGACTACAACCCTCCGGTTTATATAGACACCGGATAGGGTTAGGGTTACATGGAGTCGGTTACAATGGTAGGAGATCTTGAATATCCGCATCGCCAAGCTTGCCTTCCACGCCAAGGAAAGTCCCATACGGACACGGGACGAAGTCTTCAATCTTGTATCTTCATAGTCCAGGAGTCCGGCTGAAGGTATAGTCCGGCTACCCGAACACCCCCTAATCCAGGACTCCCTCAGTAGCCCTTGAACCAGGCTTCAATGACGACGAGTCCGGCGCGCAAATTGTCTTCGGCATTGCAAGGCGGGTTCCTCCTCCAAATCCTTCATAGAAGATTGTAAACACCAAGAGTAGTGTCCGGTTCTGCAAAATGAGTTTCCACATATTGCCATAGAGAGAATAATATTGACACAAATCAAATCTGCCGACGTATTCCGCAGTGCGTCATCACACTACGGCCAAGTACTTTATTCGAATCGTTTTTACATTTCCACCTCGGCATGTTTTGCAAGGTGGTTTCCCTGGCATGTCTTGTCAAAGCAGAGATCGTGTACCCCCTTTACGGGATTCTCATCAATACGGATGTGGGTAATCCAACCGCTCCACTCCTCACGGCGCTTGGGAGGCAAGCGAGTTTTACTAGGCAGGTGGGGACGCACAGCCGCATCCGCCCATATAAGGATCCACCTTTTTACCGACGCCTTCTTCCTCCTTTGCCTACCCATCTCCTGCGCACTCGAGCTACAGCGCCCAAGCCCGCACTTCCCACCTCAACCTTCTCCAGCAATGTCCGGAGCGGGAGGCAAGTGGATGGTCTCCTCCGTCACGGAGGGTAAAATCAAGAAGTTAAGGAAGGCCGGATAGTTGTCCAAAGACATCGCGCACCGGCTTCCCGAGGAGGGGCAGCTTCTCCCCACCCCAAGGCCCCAAGAGAGGGTTGTATTCCTTCCCCACTTCCTCTGCGGACTGGGTTTTCCACTCCACCCATTTGTCCGGGGGCTCATGTTTTACTATGGCCTGGATTTCCACGATCTGGCCCTGAACTTCGTCCTCAACATCTCGGCGTTTATCGTCGTGTGTGAGGCTTTCCTCCGCATCCACCCCCATTTCAGCCTCTGGTTCAAGACCTTCAACGTCAAGCCCAAGGTGGTGCGCGGCAGCCAGGCGGAGTGCGGAGGCGCCATGGCGGGCAAGATGGCCAACGTCCTATGGCTCGAGGGCTCCTTCATGGAGACCCTGAAGGGGTGGCAATCGTGGTGGTTTTACATCCCGAGCCGCGCGATCCGAACTGGACCGCAGCCCCCGAGTTCCGATCCGGACCCCCCACGCGGCTTATGTCCTGGAAAGAGACGGGCCTGTCGTGGGGTGACGAAAAAGAGGTGACCGGATTGCAAACATGCATCCAGTCCCTGGTGAACAAACCAATCCGGCTTGTTAATGTAATCCAGGTAATGCTCGTCCGCCGGATCCTCCCGTGCCAACAATGGGATTTTAATATGTGGGAGTTCGACCCAGCGCAGCACCAAACCCTTAGCAGGCTCTTCGACACGACATACGAAGATGCCTAGAAGGTGCTATTCAAGGGCGCCGAGGCTCCCGCATCCGCTTCCGAGGACCGCGGATACAGCTCGCAGCGTCACGCTAGCAAGGTAAGCTATCTTCACCTTTTACAGGATGTTAAGCTTTTTTCATAGTTTGACTCTATGCGGGATCTAAACTCCCTTACCTCTGACAGGCTTGGCGAGCGATATCCGAACCGATTAACTGTCCGGCTCCGCTGCCCGAAGACCCAGCACCTGCTCTCCTAGTGAAGCTGCTGGTTCTGGCGCCTTATGTGGTGCTGGAGAAGAAGGCCAAGAAGAAGAAGGCCACGGGGACTCGAAAGAGTTCCCGGCATATGGTGGTGTCGAACTCGTCGTCCGACGAGTCCGAGACGCACTCCTCCCGTGGAGACTAGGAGGAGGAAGAAGAAACCTCTCCCCCTCCAGCGGGGGGAGGAAAGAAGAGGAAGGCCGCCCCAGTAGGGGGGCCGAAGGGTCCAAGAAGAGGAAAACCCCTCCGTCGGACTACGCCCCCGACGCTGATGAGGACGAAGAGGAGTGGCCGGATAGGGCCAGGCGTCCGGCAAAATCGTAAGTGTTCGGATACCAGAGTAACTCATGATATTCCTTTTGTTGCACAGCTTTCCCTAATGTCGAATATAATCATGCAGCCCGCCCCGGGCCGAACTCAACGAGTCGTCGAGCGGCTCCCTGGATTCATCGGACATGAACTCAGTTCCGCCCGCTGTCTCCCCTCACACTGCGGACGACGCTGAAGTGGCGTCGCAACGAGCTCCGGGGCAGGAGGAGGTGGTCCTGGAGGAGCTGCAAGGCGACCTCCCGGACTCCAGGAGTAAAGGGGACAAGACCCCTAGGGCTCCAAGTCCGGCTTTATGCCGTACACCGCGCCAGAATCTTCAACAGTTCCGGACTGCGGTAGGCAAACTCCCTCCAAGAGGAGCAAGTCTTCTGAGCCGGCGGCCTCCGTCCAACCGGAGGTGCTGGACAATCTGCTGGAGGTGCTTGACGGCGCCTCCATCGACGAGGAGCACCATACTATTATGAGTACGGTGATCCAGAAGGTTCAGTCCGCCAAGAGCGGACTGAGTGAAGCTTGCGCTAGCCTCCTAACAGGCTTCGAGGTAAGTAAAAAATATGTAAAAATATTACTGCAGAGACAGTAGCCCCTGATGCTCAGTTTGGCATTCGGAAAGAAAAGCCGAATAGAGGATCTATTAAATATCGCAGGAGTCTAACAACAAAGAGTCAATATGCGTATGCAGGCTTCGCTGCTAGCCACCGCCGCACTGACTGCGGAGGTGGGTGCCCTGAAACAGGGACTCGAGCGGACCGAGCAAGAGCTCAGCCTTGCCAAGCGGCAGCTCGAGGAGAAAGAAGGTAAGAAATACCTTACAGAAAAAAGTGCCTATAGAAAGGCGTGATTGCAAAAAATAGCAGGATTGCACTGCTTATTATAGGGGCCACGACTGAGGTTGTGACCCTCAAGCAGGCGCTGTCCGGGGCCGAAAAGAAAACGGCCGCGGAGTGCACCGAGCGAGAGAAACTTGGGGCTCAGGTCGGCGAGGTGCAGCAAGAGCTTCAGGCTCTCATGAAGAAACATGAGAGTTTGGAGCTTGCGTCAAAGACCCAAGCATCCGAGCTCGCGGCGGCCCTTGAGACTGCCAAGTCTGCCAAGGCCGAAGCCCAAAAGGCCCTCCAAGAGTTGGAGGAGGTGAAAAAGATAGCAGCGGGTAAGGCATTCTTTATGCAAAGTAGAAATATAAAAGTAAATTACTTGTTACTTACCCGAATCCGGAGTTCTCCAGGGGCATTCGCAGATCTTCCCCGCAGCGTATCCGACACCGCCGCATTCTACCGAGCTGAAGAGGGCAGCTCGACGGAGAAGGTGTTCTGGTCTCGGTATGCTGAGGCCGGACACCCTGTGCCCTTGAGCGACCAGCTGAAATAGCTGGTCGAGCTCCGCAAGGCGGCCGAACAGGCCATGAAGGGCTTCATAGTTCGGCTGTGGCCCGGAGAGGCCCTGCCTGGGAGCTACTTCGGGCTGGTGCGGCAGCTGGTGGAGGCATGTCCAAGGCTCGAGGTCATCAAGCGCTCCGTCTGCATTGAAGGTGCCCGTCGGGCCCTTGCCCGTGCAAAGGTGCACTAGGGTAAGCTGGACGGTGAGAAGCTTGTGAAGGACGGGCCGCCGCAGGGGAAGGAGCATCGCAAGCCCGAGAACTATTACAAGGATGTTCTTGCGGGTGCCCGCCTTGTGGCGGATGAATGTACCAAGGATGTAATTTTTGAATAAACTCGCTCGTTTTTATCCTGTGCTCTGAAAACTTGTTCATAGGCGCTTAAGCAATGCTTGTTGAATTTAAAATATTATTTTCTGCGCGGCCGTTTATCAAAAAATTTAGAGATGGCCAGTCGTCCGCTTCTGCCCCCATGCCACTAGTGCTGGGGTGTTCGGGATAAACCTGAGCGCTCTTTTTCCCATAGTTGGGTCCTTCGAGGGAGGCGCTCAGCACAACGAACCAGGAAATCGGACTATAATGCTTGAACACTCTCACTTAGCCATAGAACTTTATAATTTTAAATTTCGGCGAAGCCCCTAGTTCGGAAGACCGAGTTCGGGGCGCTATCCACGCCTTGGCCGGACAAATCCGGCTCCTCGCTCGAAGCGGCATAAGTCTTTAGGGACTCGAAAAACCTCTCGAACAGCGACCGGTCTCTCACCTCATCATGACAGTCAGTTTTAGCTTTCTCCACTGAGGTGCTTTACCCAGCTCAACCGGGGCACAATCGCAGTGGTTCTCCTAGTGCTACCTTACCCGATATAGCAGAACGTAAGGCACCAAAACATAGGAGCCGGGCAAACCCAACTATTGACCCAACTCATGATTTGGAGCCGATGCATATAGTGCTATAAGTTCGGGGTGCCGCACTTGTGAAAGTGTACAGACTTCTCACACCATATTAAAGGGTACTGAAGCCCCTGGCGTACTTGCCGTACCACAGTGTACGGGTGCAGCATGTCATTAATGAACATATATAAAAGAGAGTAATGCAAAAAATTGACAAAAAGCTAAGCATTGTTTATAGAGAGGGTATTTATCAAAGCCGAACGATACAAATAGTGCGGTAAGCAAAAGATAATGGACTATTCAGTATGTCCTGACCAGGGGCAGGCCGCGGAATTGTATTTAAAACATGTATAGCGCTCGTAACAGAGACCACCTGGGAGTTCCATAATTCGGCATGGCTTGTCTGCCTCCCTGGATCTTGCATCATTTGTGCGGCAGTCGAATTGCCGAACAGGTCGTCCGAAGTATGGAGTCCTGAAAGGAAGAAAAAATTAAAAAAAAGAATCCGGCAGCCCCTAGTACGTTTTAAGCCGTATTTTGGGCGTGCCGTTATTGTGCCCCTTCCCCTGTGCCCATGGTATTTCAAGGGCGTAGTTATGTACGCGAGGTACTGGTTTCGCTATGTCGCGAAAGCTGGGGTTGGGGCCGCATTGCTACGCTTGCTTAGAGTGTGCCAGGCGGTCCTATTGTGGGTTACTCCGGGCGCGCTTGGCAGTGTCTGGCTTTTTAATGGCCAGACTGGAGAATTGCCTCAGAAGGCTACTTTGTACCTCCGCTACGAGAGCCGCCGTATGCTCCTCCGTACGGAGGGAGCGTTCGGTGTTTCCGTTGACCGTAATTGCTCCTCGAGGGCCGGGCATCTTGAGCTTGAGATATGCGTAGTGCGACACCGCATTGAACTTTGTGAATGCGGTTCGTCCGAGCAGGGCGTGATAGCCACTGTGAAACGGGACTATATCGAAGATTAACTCTTCGCTTCGGAAATTGTTCGGAGATCCGAAGACCACGTCAAGTGTTAGTGAGCCTGTACAGTTGGCTTCTACACCTGGTATAACGCCTTTAAAGGTCGTTCTTGTGGGCTTACTCCTTGAGGGATCTATGCCCATTTTCCGCACTATATCCTGATAAAGCAGGTTCAGGCTACTGCCGCCCTCCATGAGGACTCTTGTGAGATGAAATCCGTCGATGATTAGGTCGAGACCAATGCGGCAAAGCTGCCATGACGGATGCTAGTGGGATGGTCCCTTCGATCAAAAGTGATCGGGCAGGAGGACCATGGGTTGAACTTTGGGGCGACTAGCTCTATCGCGTATACGTCCCGTAGCGCACGCTTCCGCTCCCTCTTGGGAATGTGGGTTGCGTATATCATGTTCACCGTCCGCACATGTGGGGGAAAGCCCTTCTGTCCATTGCTGTTCGGTGGCTTGGGCTCCTCGTCGTCGCTATGCAGCCCCTTGTCTCTGTTTTCGGCCCTTAACTTGCCTGCCTGCTTGAACACCCAACAATCCCTGTTATTGTGATTGGCTGGCCTTTCGGAGGTGCCATGTATCTGGCACAAGCGATCGAGTATTCGGTCCAAACTGGATGGGCCCTGAGTATTCTTTTTGAATGGCTTTTTCCAGTGACCGGATTTATAACCTTTGAATCCGGCATTGACTGCCATGTCTTCATTGTTGTCGCTGTTAACGTGGCGTTTTTGCTTATTCCGACGTGTCCTGCCACTTTTGTCCTTGGTATCCGAATTACCAGGGTTCTTTGATAAGTTGTTACTGCGAGCTAGCCAGTTGTCTTCTCCTGCGCAAAAGCGGGTCATGAGTGTCGTGAGGGCTGCCATGGATTTCGGCTTTTCCTGTCCCAGGTTCCGGGCAAGCCACTCGTCGTGGATGTTATGCTTGAAGGCTGCTAGGGCCTCTGCGTCCGGACAGTCGACTATCTGGTTTTTCTTTGTTAGGAACCGTGTCCAGAATTGTCTGGCCGATTCTTCTGGCTGCTGAATTATGTGGCTTAAGTCGTCGGCATCCGACGGTCGCACGTAAGTGCCCTGGAAGTTGTCGAGGAATGCGGCTTCCAGGTCCTCCCAAGAACCGATTGAGTCTGCTGGCAAGCTGTTAAGCCAATGCCGGGCCGGTCCTTTAAGTTTGAGCGGGAGGTATTTGATGGCGTGTAGATCATCACCGCGTGCCATGTGGATGTGGAGGAGATAATCCTCGATCCATACCGCCGGATCTGTTGTGCCATCGTATGATTCGATGTTTATGGGTTTGAAACCCTCTGGGATTTTATGATCCATCACTTCATTCGTGAAGCATAGCGGGTGTGCGGCGCCTCTGTATTGGGCTATATCACGATGCAGCTCGGAAGAGCTATGTCTGTTGTGTTCGGCCCAGCCGGATTTGTTGTATCCGGAGTGAAGATCATTGTCACATGCCGTAGGGCGCCTGCGCGAACCGTAGATCGATCTTGTTTGTCTTGCCTTATCCTCCAGTATGTCTCGCAGGTCGGGCGCGTTTTCCCGTGCCTTAGTTGAGCGGCGTCGGGGCATGGCTTGGGTGGAGGGCCGAGAGGCCTCTTTGTCGTGGCCGCGAGGTGGCCGGTCTGCCATGTCATGCACTGGTGATGTAGGTGCTTCCTCCTCTGATCGGGGTAGTGGTCTGCGCTTCGGGTAACTCTTGGAGGGGCGTTCGAGTTCATACTCTTCGGCCGCAAGGACTTTAGTCCATCTGTCAGCTAGCAAATCTTGGGTAGTTCTGAGCTGTTGCTGCTTTCTCTTGAGGCTGCTTGCCATGGCTAAAAGCCTGCGTTTAAAACGCTCTTGTTCGGCGGGGTCTGATGGTAGGACGAATTCATCATCATCGAGGCTTGCCTCGTCTTCGGAGGGAGGCGTATAGTTATCATCCTCGACCCCTCGGTCTGCCGCTCTCTCATGAGGGCTGGCTTCTCCATCTTCCTGTGCTGAATCTTGCTGAGGTGAGTGTTCTTCGGCGCTATCCGGGGTAGTATTATCTCCCGTGCAAGAATCACCGTTTTTGCTTTGGTGTGATTTAGAGCGGCGCCGCTGACGCCGGCGCTTTGGCTGTTTCTTGGGGGCGTCATTCCCCACTGTTCCATCGCCATCTCCATCTTTTGGAGTATCCACCATATATATGTGATATGACGAGGTGGCCTTCCAGCGCCCTACAGGTGCTGGTTCCTGTTCGTCTCCTACATCGTCGTCCATGCCGTCGATGTCTTCGGAGCTGAAGTCAAGCATGTCGGTTAAGTCGTCAACAGTGGCTACGAAGTGGGTGGTGGGTGGGTTTTGAATTTCTTCATCGTCCGTATCCCAACCTTGCTGACCGTAGTCCGGCCAGGGCTCTCCTGATAAAGAGAGAGACTTTAGAGAATTCAGGATGTCGCCGAAGGGCGAGTGCTGAAAGATGTCTGCGGCGGTGAACTTCATTATCGGCGCCCAATCGGATTCGATCGGCAGGGGCGCGGGGGGCTCGAAGTTCGGAGAGGAATCCGGCTCCTCGGAGTCACGGGCCATGCAGAGTGCGGGGCTGGAGTTCGGCTCGATCGCCTCTAAAATTGCAGCCCCTGAGGCAGCGTCCAACCGCTGATCCTCGATCGGCGCAGTAGGCTCCGAATCAATGGTCGAGACCGATGCGTGTGCGGCCTCCAAGGCACTGTTCGGCGGCAGAGCTATATCATGCCCATCAAGACAGCGCAGCGCGCTTGGCTGTGGCTCGAATCCGTCGAAGATCAAGTCCCCGTGGATGTCAGCCGTGTAGTTTAGGCTTCCAAACCTGACTTGATGGCCAGTGGCGTAGCTTACGATTTGCTCCAGGTGGCCGAGCGAATTGGCCCGCAGAGCGAAGCCGCCGAAGACGAAGATCTGTCCGGGGAGAAAAGTCTCACCCTGGACCGTATCGTTGTTGATGATCAAAGGAGCCATCGGGCCTAAAGGCGACGACACAGAGGAAGTCTCAATGAAAGCACCAATGTCGGTGTCAAAACCGGCGGATCTCGGGTAGGGGGTCCCGAACTGTGCGTCTAGGCCGGATGGTAACAGGAGGCAGGGAACACGATGTTTTTTACCCAGGTTTGGGCCCTCTCGGTGGAGGTAAAACCCTACTACTGCTTGATTAATATTGATGATATGGGTAGTACAAGAGTAGATCTACCACGAGATCAAGGAGGCTAAACTCTAGAAGCTAGCCTATGGTATGATTGTTGTGTATGGAGTTGATTGCCTGCGGACTACAACCCTCCGGTTTATATAGACACCAGATAGGGTTAGGGTTACATGGAGTCGGTTACGATGGTAGGAGATCTTGAATATCCGCATCGCCAAGTTTGCCTTCCATGCCAAGGAAAGTCCCATCCGGACACGGGACGAAGTCTTCAATCTTGTATCTTCATAGTCCAGGAGTCCGGCTGAAGGTATAGTCCGGCTACCCGAACACCCCCTAATCCAGGACTCCCTCAAACATGTTCCAATGTTTTCGGGCTGACTCACCGGGCTGTTGAGTTATATGACTTATTGTTTGCATCCGGTGGTTGGATATATGTCCCTTGAAAATTTGCCCGAAAGGCATCTTCGAGCTCTTCCCAACTTCCGATGGAGTTTTCGGGGAGGCTTTTAAGCCAGTGCCGAGCTGGCCCTTTGAGCTTGAGGGGTAAGTACTTGATGGCGTGGAGATCATCTCCTTGAGCCATATGGATATGGAGGATGTATTCCTCAATCCAGACCCCAGGGTCTGTTGTTCCGCTGTATGCCTCTATGTTTATGGGTTTGAATCCCACTGGAAATTCATGATCTAGCACCTCGTCGGTGAAACATAGGGGGTGTGCGGCACCCCTGTATTTGGGTGTACTGTGGTGTTCGGATGTTTGTTGTGTTGCATTGTATGTTGGAGCACGCTTGCGTGGTCCATAGATGGATCTGGTTGCGCCGTCCTTTTGATGCGAGCCCTTACGCGGATCGCGTACTGGTTTGTGTGCGGCGTCATTTGCCGCTTTATATTGGCTGTGAGGTCGTCTATCCGACCGGATGGCCTTTTTATTTTTTAATTGTGGAGGATCTAAGGCCTCCTCATCAAACTCAGGTAGCAACTTTCGCTTTGGATAGCTCTTGGTGTGGCGATTACTGTCGTACTTCCCTGCAGTGTTGAGTACTTCACTCCATTTGATTTTGAGTGTGTCTTGTGCAACCTTGAGCCTTTGCTTCTGTTTTTTTAGACTCCTCGCCGTGGCCACAAGACTTTGGTGGGAATTATGTTGCTCCTGGTGCCTGTCCTGTGTGGTATCATCCGAACTGTTATCTTCAACGGAGTCGGGTTCTTCGGTTTGATTCCCCGTGTTGCCCTGGTCGGGCAATGGTTTACCCTACTCTATCGCCAGATCTATATGATCGTTATTTCTGCCGAGGCGGGATTTGGAGCGGCGTTTACGCCACTGCTTTGACTGCTTCTCGAGGGAACAACCCTTCTCTGCGTCCTTCCGTTCCTCGTCGTTGTTTTCTTTGGGTGTGTCCACCATGTATACGTCATATGATGAGGTGGCTGCCCAGTGCCTTGTGTGCAGTGGTTCCTCTTCGCCTCCCGCATTGTCATCCATACCGTCGATGTCTTCGGAGTCGAAGTCGAGCATGTCGGTTAAGTCATCGACAGTGGCTACTAAGTGGGTGGTGGGTGGGCGGCGAAGATGTTCGTCATCCGCATCCCAATCCTGCCGGACGTAGTTCGGCCAGGACTCTCCTGACAAGGAGAGAGACTTAATGAGTTCAGTATGTCGCCAAAGGGAGAGTGCTAAAAAATATCCACGGAGGTAAACTCCATGATCAGCACCAAATCGGATTCGACAGGAACGGGCGCAGGCGGTTCGGAGTCCGTGGTCGGAGAAGGATCCGGCAGTTTGGCAACATGGCTCTCGTGAAGGGTAAGGTCGATATTCAGCTCAATCGCCGCTGAGGATCTGGCCCCCGTGGCGGGGTCTATCCCCCCGTCCATGGATGGCGCAACTGGCTCCTAATTAAGGGTCGGAGCGGCTACCGGTGCGATTTCTTGAACACTGTCCGATGGTAGAGCTAAATCGTACTCATCGTAACCGCATGGTGCACAAGGCAGGGGCTCGAATCCGTCAAAGGTCAAATCTCCGCAGATATCGGTCATGTAGTTTAAGCTTCCAAACCTAACCTGGTGGCCAGGGGCATAACTTTCAATCTGCTCCAGATGGCCAAGCGAGTTGGCCCGTAGTGCGAAGCCGCCGAACACAAAGATCTATCCGGGGAGAAAAGTCTCACCCTGGATGCATCGCTATCGATGATACTAGGAGCCATCAAGCCTAACGGCGACGACACAGAGGAACTCTCAATGAAAGGACCAATGTCGGTGTCAAAACTAGCGGATCTCGGGTAGGGGGTCCGAACTGTGCGTCTAAGACGGATGGTAACAAGAGGCAGGGGACACGATATTTTACCCAGGTTCGGGCCCTCTTGATGGAGGTAAAACCCTACGTCCTGCTTGATTTATTCTTGATGATATGAGTATTACAAGAGTTGATCTACCACGAGATCGGAGAGGCTAAACCCTAGAAGCTAGCCTATGGTATGATTATATGTTGTCCTACGGACTAAAACCCTTCGGTTTATATAGACAGTGAAGGGGGCTAGGGTTACACAAGGTCGGTTACAAAGGAGGAGATATACATATCCGTATTTCCTAGCTTGCCTTCCATGCCAAGTAGAGTCCCATCCGGACACGAGACGAAGTCTTCAATCTTGTATATTCATAGTCCAACAGTCCGGTCAAAGGATATAGTCCGGCTGTCCGGAGACCCCCTAATCCAGGACTCCCTCAACATTCCTTCCTGTTTTTGATACATACTACATATGTCTATTAACCATGTTCTTACATCAAACTAATGCTCTTTTGTATCCCTCATCAATCACTTATGACGAGATAGTCACCCCTGTGGGTTACTATGAGACGCGCTACTTGTTTAAAGAGTGCAGTGTCATCCTCCCCACATGATTCTCAAGAAACAGCAAGGCTAAATGAAGATAATCAATGTAGCTCTCTAGTTGATGGCCGCAATTCCCCCACACCACCAACGCAGGTGCTTGCTCTTACTCGGCAGTGTGATATGTGGTTGCATGTTGCATATGGTGTCTACCTTGTAATGCTTCTAATTAGGGTTAATTGCATCTTCTTGGTTAACACATTATACCTGTGAATATGACACGCATTCCTGTTTTTGGTACATATTACGTCTTTCTATTAACCATATTCTTAATCAAAATACTTTTCTTCTGTATCCCTCATCAATCACTTCTGACGAGACACCTTCAAGTTGACAATGTAATATTGGTTGCATCTTGCATATCATTTCAAACATGTATTGCCTCTAATTTGTTGAAGTGCCACTTATAATGAGACACATCTAACTTGGTAGAGTGATTTTGGTTGGATCTTTCATATGGTGTCTAGATTGCATTGCTTCCAATTTGTTGAAATGCCTTCTGCTTAGCATTTTTCGTACATATTCCATCCTCCTACAATGTGGTTGCCATACATAAAAATTGTGTTCGTCAATATCATGCATCAACGAATTTGGAAGTGCGAATTTCATTCTTTCTTTCTTCTGTGTTTACTTGACAAGGCAAAATCTGAAAGGACGAAGGCACGGAATGATGGTGGTCCTCTGGAGCAACCGAAACAGATGATCTCTGCAGATTCTCCTGCTACTCCTACTGTAGTGCAAGTTCCAAATCTCATCTCCCCTACTCCACAACCCCAGGTGGTTGCTCTAAAATGGCACTGTGATATTTGGTTACATGTTGCATATGGTGTCTAGCTTGTATGGCTCCTAATTTGTTAAATTGCATCTCCTTAGCTTACACATTATACATGTGAATATGACATGCCTTCCTGTTTTTGGTACATACTACATCTGCCTATCACACCATGTTCTTACATCAAACTATTGTTCTTGTGTATCGTGCATCTATCTCTTATGATGAGACAGTCACGCTCGTGGGTTAGTATGAGACGCGCTACTCTTATAAAGATTGCAGTTTCATCCTCTCCACGTGATTCTCAAGAAACAGCAAGTCTAAATGAAGATATTAAACGTAGCTCTGTACTTGAAGACCGCACTTCCCCTACACCACTATCGCAGGTGCTTGCTCTAACTTCGCAGTGTGATATGTGATTGCATGTTGCATATGGTGTCAAGCTTGTAATGCTTGTAATTAGGGTAAATTGCATCTGCTTAGTTTAGACATTTTACCTGTGAATATGACATGCCTTCCTATTTTTGCTACACACTACATCTATGTGTTAACCATGTTCTTACATGAAACTACCTCTCTTCTGTATCCTGCATCAATCACTTACGATGAGACACCTTTATTCGTTGCATACTGCATATTTATTTCTAGCATGTTGCTATGTATTGCTTCTAATTTGGTCAAATACATTTGTTAGGCCACCCTTTTAATTTGGCAGAGTGATATTGGTTTCATCTTTAATATGGTTTCTAGCTTGCATTGCTTCTAACTAGTTCAAGCACCTTGTGCTTAGTTTACACTTTATACATCATACATGTCAATATGTCATGTCATCCTGTTTTTCATCCATATTCCATCCTACTATCATGCGGCTGTCTTACATGAAAGTAGTGTTCGTCAGTATCATGCATCAATGAGTTCTGAAGAGCAAATTTTATTCCTTTTTCTTGTGGGTTTGACTTGACAAGGCAAAATCAAAAAAGAGGAAGGAAAAGAGTAAGGAATGCGATGATGGTGGTCCTCTGCAGCAACGTAAACGGAGCATCTGTACGAATTCTCCTTATACTGCTAGTGCATTACAAGTTCCAAGTCTCCGCTCCCCTACTCCACCATCCAAGGTGCTTGCTCTAACTTGGCAGTGTGATATCTGGTTGCACGTTGCATATGGTGTCTAGCTTGTATTGCTCCTAATTAGTGTAAACTGCATCTGCTTAGCTTACACATGATACATGTGAATATGACACGCTTTCATGTTTTTGGTACATACTATATCTGTCTATCACACCATGTTATTACATGAAACTACTCTTCTTGTGTATCCTGCATCAGTCACATATGATGGGACACCTTTAAGTTGGCAGTGTGATATTGGTTTGCGTCTTGAATATTATTTCTAGCATGTAGTGCTTCTAGTTTGATGAACGCCACCTATGACGAGACAGTTTTAACTTGGCAGAGTGATATTGATTGCACCTTCCATATGGTGTCTAGCTTGCAGTGCTTCTAATTTGTTGAAGTGCCTTATGCTTAGTTACCACATCATAGGTATGAATATGTCAAGCCGTCCAGTTTTTCGTACATATTCCATCCTCGTATCATGGCTTTGCCTTTCATCAGAGTAGTGTTCGTTAGTATCATGCATGAATGAGTTCTGAAGAGCGAATTTTATTCCTTTTTCATGTCAGTTTGACCTCACAATGCAAAAATAAATAAAGCGGAAGGAAATTGGTAAGGCATTGGATGATGGTGGTCCTTCCGAGCAACTGAAAATGGAGGGTCTCTATAGATTCTACTCCACCATCTTCCCAACAAGATTCGCAAGACAACGCAAGGCTAGACAGTCAACGTAGTTGTGTAGATGATGAGCACATCTCCCCTACTCCACCATCACAGGTGCTTGCTCTAACTTGGCTCTATTACATGTGGTTGCATGTTGCGTATGATGTCTAGCTTGTATTGCTGCTAACTTTGTTGAATTGCATCTGCTTACTTTACACATAATGCATGTGAATATGAGAAATGTTCCTTTTTCTAGAACATACATGTAGATGATGAGCACATTTCCCCTACTCCACCATCACAGGTGCTTGCTCTAACTTGGAACTGTTATACATGGTTGCGTGTTCCGTATGATGTCTAGTTTGTATTGCTTCTGATTTTGTTGAATTGCATTGTAACATCCCAAATTTTCAATTTGGAATGTTATACATAGATCATCCATGCATATCATATTTTACTGCATTTCATTTCGCGATCCTCGAAATCCTAAGCAACTCAAGGACCCTCGGAGAGAGTTGGGGATTTCCCTGTTTTCATATTTGGGTTTTACCAAATATCGAAACGAGGATTTTTGGTTTTAATTATTTTTCTCTCCGAAAATATCTCATGTTAAAATATATGCGAGGAGATAATATGACTTCTCCAAAATAAATGAAATATTGGAGGAAAAATATTAAAATCATTTATTTGATTTTATTTGCATTAGAAAAATTGTACGTTTTCAAAATTGAATTTTAGGGCCAAGAAAAAGTTCATCTTGTTCTAAATATTTTATTTAGAGAGTGAAAATTTATTTTGGCAGTTTTAGATTTTTATTTTATTTTCTAGGATTAATTTTCTGTTCGGGCCGGAGCCCAGCCAAGACAGGCCGGCCCAGCCCCACGCCACCGCCTCCCCCCCTTTAAAAACCCCCCCCCCCCGGGGCCCCAACCCCCCCCCCCCCCCCCCCCCCCCCCCCCCCCCGCAGTTTTTTTTAAAAGAAAACCGATTCGGTGTTTTTAAGACCCTAGTCATTTTTTTCGGTTCACTAGTTTTTCTTTTCGGTTCTCTATTTAGCGGACGTCCGTCCGGACGTTCGTTTTAACGACCGGTTTTCGCCCGTTAGCTACAAATAACGAACGCTCGTTCGTTAGGCTATTCGTCAGTTTTCTTTTATCGGATTAATCCCGATTATTTCTGATCCGATTTTCGTTCTAGTTTATCTTTTCGCTCGTTAGTCGGAATCAGGCGATTCAAGCGCCTAGATCTTTGTCTCGAGACCCACTTTCGTTTAACAAACTTGCACAAGTTTTTGCTACTGTAAAATTTGACCTAGGTTCAGATTAGTAAACGGATCTTGTTTCTTTCGTCGTTTGAGTTTCGTTGCTCCGTTTGGTTTCATTCTTTTTGCAAACCGGAGTTCTTAAGTTGAACTTTTTGGTTAGATCTTCTTATTTGAGGTTTACCCATGTTTTATTTGCTTGATTTCTTATGTATGCTATTGTTTGCTTGCGATAGAATTCCCGGAGTGCGAAGCGTGTTATTTGGAGTCTCTAGGTTACGCGGATCGTCAGCAAGGCAAGTAACACTTTGATCATACCACTTTATCACCCAGTTTTTATGCATTAGTTCCAATCCTCAAACATTGCATGGTTAGGATGTCATTAACATGTGGGTTGGGAAGTAGTTGATGAGGTTGAACCTATTGCCCTGTTACTATCAAACCCTTGGGAGTTACTTCTACGTATTGCTTATATTGCTATGCTATGCTCGTAGACGTGGTTTGGGTGAGTGAAATCCATGATAGATGTGAGATTGATAATTAATGGTTCAACTTAAGGTGGCAAATTAAACACACATCTGGGTGGATTGAGGCACCTGGAGTACCCAGTGTTTCCTGTATTTTTGGAAATCCCGGAGTACCCGTGTGATCTTCCTATGGACCGCCACCCAGGCTCAAAGGGAACTGAGATTATTCATGCTAGAAACTTCCGTGTGCAGCCACAAGCTATTATGGGATCTAGCATAGTTGAGTAAGTTACGTGAAGCTCTTGAAGAGGTGGATCAGCAGGTAGTGGGTTTGTAGGTTTGGTATGGTCTGCCCGGAGTAGAGAGTTAATGTTTCTGAAAGACTGTGTCTCGGTCATCCATTTCTCAAACATCCTGTAGTGTGAGAAAACCTACGGAGGAGATCGAGTCTTGTGGGGAAAAGTGCGCAAACCTCTACAGAGTGTATAAAATAATCATGGTTAGCCGTGTCCCTGGTTATGGACAATCTTGAGTATCTAGTACTTGGAGTATCTTTAGTATCTCATCACTCTTAATTAATATTGTTGGGTTATTAACTACTTTTAATTGGGATTGAGTTGGAGGAACCTTCTCAATGATGTTTCAACCACCATGATAGTTAAATTAAAATCTATTCCTTTGTTGTAGGGAAAAATTGGCTTTTCGCAAAAACTATAACCATAGAGCTTTCCACCAGCCAAATATGCATGTAGTGATAGAATTATTCTATTCTTGCTCTACTATGTTATATTGCCAGCATATTCCATGTGCTGACCCGTTTTCGGGCTGCAACGTATTATGTTGCAGACTTTTCAAACGAGGAGTAAGGTTCGTTAGGTCGTTGCCGTGCAGCTCAGCTATGTCGTTGGAGTTGATGGACTCACTTTATCTTCCAAGCCTTCCACTGTTATCGTGTTAGATGGCCTTAATCCATATTATTGTAATAAGTTCTGTTTGGAGACATTCGATATAATAAGTGTGTGATTGCTACTCTGTTATAAATCCTCGAGTACTGTGTGTGTCAGCATTACCGATCCAGGGATGACATTGAAGCACAGAGACTTGACCGTTTGAGGTCGGGTCGCTACAAGATTGTATCAGAGCACACGCTGAGTGTAGGACACGACCACTAAGATAGAGCCATAGATCACTATTCTCTCGTCATTTCTGACTCCTCTCCATTTTCTACTCTTTAGGATGGCGGATGCAAGGAACAAGTTTGCACAACCGGATGAAGAAGCACATTTTGGATGACACTTGAAGGAAGTCACTAGGTACCTGAACATAGGAATACCAAGCTTCACCGGGACCTACAACGCCACTTTACCAAAAGAAGAGCACTGGATGATTCAAGGACCTTCACGCTAGTAACCAAACCCATCGAGTTTTCCTTTGACGCACCAACCTGGAGTTTAGGAAAGAGTATGGCAGCTCACATCACCATGGGACGCATTGGAGAAGTTTACCAAAAGGAGCTTAAGGATACTATTTACCAGATTTGTGGGCGCTGAGATGAACAATGGGAGATGATCAGCACCAGAAAGGATAGATCAATTGTGGCTTTCATTCAAGAACTAAACCAGCACATTCGACGCTAGGAGAACTAGATGTGCACATGCATGATAGATCTAAAAAAGGCAATGACTAGGATCGCGGAACTGGAGGAAGAACTCAAGGCTACACATGAAGATTATGAGGAGGAAATCGGTGTACTAGTGGAGAAGAATGACGACCTGATTAAGAAGATCGGAATATTCATGGGAGACCCCACACCAGTGGAAGAAGACGAAGAACACAAGTAGATTCGCCCGGAAGACTACATCATCATCGACGACACCGACTCTGACCTGAGCGATGATGACTTTGAAGACGAAGCTGGAGCAGATATCATGGAGTCTGCAACCAAGGAGTATTTTTAGTAGACCACCATATCAGTAGTAGTAGTAGTCCACCATGTAAATAGAGTAGTCCGAGCACTTTGCGATAGTTAGACCGATTGTATGACTTTATTGATTGATTGAGTGAAATGATTGTGTTTGTCTCATGTGCATATGGGTAGTGCTTTCTCATTAGACCTCATTCTATTCTAATCTCTCCCCTCTAAACCCCATGAGATGCCTCTGAGAGGTGACCTTGGTTTTTCTTTCCCATCGGAGCTCACTCAGTTGATCCAGCAGTAGAATACCCTGATGCAGTTGTTAGTTCAGAACCAAGGCAACAACAACAATCCACCACCACCACCAGTTGACAACTTAGCCCGATTTCTGAGGTTGCAGACACCGGTGTTTTCCAGTAGCACCGAGCCTATAGTAGCAGATGATTGGCTCCGCAAGATTGGAAGGGAGTTAACCACTGCAGGATGCACTGATGCTGAGAAGGTGCGTTTTGCCGCACATCAGTTGGATGGACCAGCAGCATCATGGTGGGAGAATTACACTGTCACCTACCCTATAGCCACGGTGACATGGGACCAATTTCAACAAGCTTTCCGTACATCCCATGTCTCCACTGGAGCCATGAATCTGAAGAAGCGTGAGTTTCGCAACTTACGCCAGGGGAACCGTACTGTGGCTCAGTACGCGGATGAGTTTAGCAAGTTATCTCGCTATGCCCCTGATGATCTCACTATGCACCTATTTTCTAACTTGGAACTGTTATACGTGGTTGCATGTTCCGTATGATGTCTAGTTTGTATTGCTTCTGATTTTGTTGAATTGCATCTGCGTAGCTTACAACTTATGCCTGCAATGATCACTTACCCATAAGACACATTTAACTTGGGAGTGTGATGTAGGTTTCATGTTGCATATGTTGTCTAGCCCGTATTTATTCTATTTTGATTAAATTGCACCTGCTGAGTTTATACGTTATACATGTGCATATGACATGCCTTTCTGTGTCTAGAATACACTACATCTATCAATCATACCATGTTCTTACATCAAAGTACTACTGTTGTGTATCCCGCATCAGTCACTCATGATTGGATGCTTTTAACATGGCAGTTTGATAGTGGTTGCATCTTGCATTGATTTCTACGTTGTACTACTTCTAATTTTTCGAAATGCCACTTATGACAAGACACTTTTAACTAGGCAGAGTGATATTGGTTGCATCTTTCATATGGTGTCTAGCTTGCATTACTTCTATTTTCTTGAAAATCCTTCTGCTTAGTTTACACATCGTAGCTGTGAATATGTCATGTCGTCATGTTTTTCTTACACATTCCATCCTCATACGGTTGTCTTACATGAAAGTATTGCTTGTCTGTATCATGCATCAATGAGTTCTGAAGAGCGATTTTATTCTTTTGTGTTGTGGGTATGCCTTGACATGGCAAAGTCAAAAAAGAGCAAGGAAAATAATATTGTAGGGAATGGTGTTACTCGTCGGGTGAAACGGAAAAGGATCTGCCCTCGAGATTCTGCTTGTAGTTATAGTGTAGTAGAAGGTCCAAGTCCACCGGCTAAATCTACAAACACAGTATCACCTGCTCCACCAGCTGCAGCATCCGCTTTAACTATACCAGCATCTCAACGAGTTACTCATCCATTTGCTCCAGAACTGGCCAGTTCCCAAGCTGCATTCACACCTAACACTACTTCCAAAGCACTGCTGACACAACAGGACTTGGCAAGATTAGATGAATCTCATGAGCATCAACACCAAGACGGTACCTGACCGAGTCAAGTTGCAGTTGCATGCTCCTTTATATGTACTCTCACAGTTTTATGTGCACTAAAACTTTCCATATTCCTTGTTGAACTAGAACCACGGCGCAAGCGGAAACAGACATCAGGGATAATGCTTGACAGATTAACAAAATCTAAAGGAGGAAGAATGGAGATCCATTTTGAGGCAGGTTTAAAAAGGCCATGTGATGCTACAGAGTCAGCCCAAGTTAGTATCAGAGGTAGCCATTGCCGTTAGGTGTCATGCACGTATCCTCCCAACATGGATCTAGTACAGGAATGAGAAAGACAATACCCAGTTTAACACCTTCCTTGACCATTTATTTGTAAGTAATGTTATTCATCGCAATTTGTAATATTGTCTTGCTCTATGCCATACTTTCTAGCTTCCTCCTAATAAGACTCACATTCTTTTTTCAACAGATGAGGTTCAAGTTGATGCAACTAAACAAGCATGCACTCATGTTTTTCAATATGCTCTACGACAGTATCGGTACCACCTTAGAAAATCTCATTTTGAAGGCAAGGCTAACAATGAAATCGCCCAAACATCTCCAGTGAAATATATTACAGATGAAGGCTGGACAGCCCTTGTTAAACACTGGTCAGATCCAAAGTATCAGGTAGGGTATATGTATTTGATCAGACCACATATTAAACTTGTATTTATGTATGTGCCATACAAGTGTATCTTCTTCTAGGCTAACTGTTTGAAGAACAAGACCAACCGTTCTAAAGTGAAATTCCAAAAGACAACAGGATCTCGTAGCTATATTGCACACTACGAGGCTCTTGTAAATAGCTGCTAGGTCCTTCTTTTTTCTGTGCCATATTATCGTATCTATATTGACTTGTTCCAAATACATAGGAAAACCCGTGTAGACCAAAAAGAACCTGAACCGAATGCAGTGCAAATTTTCAAGGATTGCCACACCAGTAAGATGAAGGGCATGAGCACACCAGTTCAGGCCGCTGTTGTAAGTCCTTACTCCTCATGCCTTTGAACTGATTGGTATTGTGGTGTGTTCATTTAATTGCTTGGTTTGCAGCCAATGTCAGTTACTTTGTTCACTTTTATACACAGTTTTCTTAACCTATCATTTCACCTTACATAGTTTAAATGAGATGAAGGATATTCTTTTGGTCTTGATCTGTAATCTAGTTGTGATGTTCACGTGCACACACAATGATACAATAGCTTGTTTGTTTTATATCTGTTTGCCATGATATGAATGATGTCATACTATGTTCATCCTACTTTAAACCATGTATCTTTATCCTTAGATGTCAAGGAATGTGAGGAAATAGACAATACAGTAGGCATGCTACATGGACATATGTTCCGAAAGTGATTTTATTATGTAGTTGGCACTACAATACAAACTAATGTATTACAGTAGTTCACCAAAATAAGTTATGTATAAACATGAAACCTAGTTTGTTTGTTTTTGTCTCATTAGTAACTTATATGGTACACTAATCTACAAGTTCAAACTTTCAGCAAGTTATGGAACAAATGATTGAACAGCCACAACCACCTGAAGGTGACGAGGATACCACAGGCACAATGTCACCTCTTGCTGTAGTGCGTCAGTATCTCTCCACTAACAGTGCAAAAAGCACCTTCCTGTGATATTCCATGTTGGTTGTTAAGGTAACCTCATCCAAATCGCCTACTGAAAAAATCTTCCAGCTAGACAGAGTGATATATCTGTACTCCAGACACAAGTCCAATCCTAATGGACGTTGTGTCGGAAACAAAAATAGTGATTGAAAAATGTCGCGAAGATATGGATGGTTTTGAAACCAGACAAACAGACATTTGCTTCGTTGTTCAAGAGCAATGGCGGAAAAAGGGGAAGATCGTGCTGCTCCATCCGATTCTACAGCCTGAACATAAGCACTCAGGTCAACAGGCTTCTATACATATGATGGTGCTTTTATCTGCAAGGACTATAAACTTTATGCCAACAGGCCTTTTGTTGTATGGTTGGAATTTATTTTGTTATGATACAGCATTTATGATGCTGCCAAAGGCTGCAGTAATTACGACGCTATTTTTTTATAGTGTAGGTTTATCTTAGTAATGTATTCGGCCGAAAGCTTCGTAGGAGCCCAACATGCCAACATTCGTCGGGCCTATTTCAATTGGGCCAAAAACGATTCTGGGCCGAAATTTGCATGTAGCCCACTAAAAATATCTTGGCCTAAATCAGCATAAGCTTTCATATTTTTCTGGTAGGCATGTGTCCATAGTGGGCCTTTAACAGGCCTAAACATAATTTGGGCCCTCAGTAATAATAGGCCGTTTACATGTGTAAATATCTCGAGCCCATAAAAAACATGGGCCTTTAATAGGCCAAAAGTAAGTAAGATTGGGCCCTAATTGTGCCAAATAACCCATTGGTCTTAGCAGGTGGAAATGGTGGCCCATTTACAGTGTAG